>NC_083462.1:23941361-24173861 GCF_030014155.1 Tachysurus vachellii | reverse complement strand
AAACCAGACCCAAACACAAAGATAGCTAAAAAACACGATTTAATAACAACAAAAAAAAAAACCCACCAAAATGGAAAACAATAGGGAAAGAATTTGTGGAAGGAAAAGAAACCGAAACACCAAACAAAGACCATGAAGACAACACGAGGACAAGTATTCCGCACTGCCAAAGGCAACGTGGCAGGGATAAATAGGGAGACAATTAGACACATAAGGAACTGGTGTGCAGAGGAAGGAAGGAATTAAGACACATGAACACAAATCGTTAACAAAAACACATATCACAAGACACAACTGCCGGAACGCCCCTAATGGTCCAACAGGAAAACGTTCAAGTGTGATAATAACACCTCTATAAGAGGATTAATTTAATTTCAGGGCTTTATAATATACAGTAATTCCATTTATTTGCAGATTACAGTATATGGGTACTTTTCTTTGAAATGCGAATTCTATGAGAAACTAAATTAATCCCCAGTCTATTACTTGTTACATGCTGGTAACTTAATCTTACATGAAATTATTTATTAATGAAATTATTCTTACATGTGTGACTCTAGAAATTGCAGATTTTGTTTTACTGTTGACTTAAAATATAAAGACCGTTTGGAAAGTTTTGATGGCTCTGGTACTTACTTTGGGAACTAGGAGTCAAAATTTTGTTCCCAAGCTTCATTAGTAAACCAATTCTACTTACTGACATTAAACACTATACTTGCATCTTTAAACATATTCCCAGCCTCCAAAATCTTCTCCAGAAATATTAACATGCTTTTTGTTTTGCAGGGGATTGTACATTTAGCTAGCAAATCCACAAAAAACACTATGATAGATGCAGAATTTAAAATGATTTCTGCTCCAGGAAACATTAATCATAATATCTATGCTGGTTCCTGATCTGTATAGAAATATATTCAGAAACCTAAAGCGTTTATCTGAAGAGTTTTTTTTATAGGTTTAATGTAATACCCCACTACAGAAGGTAAAAGCTAAAAGGTTTCAAACTCAACTAATTCAGAAAAGTAGAACAATTTACCAGCTAAATAATTCCCAAGGCACCTTTTAAATAGTCCATTGGTGTGTTCAACACAGTGGTGTGTGTAAATAGTGCAATGACTTCAGGGCCAGAGCTGTGGAGAAGGGAATCTATAATAATTCCTATCATTAAAGATGTAATTTCCTTTGCAGATTAGTGTTATGGTGATTGAGGCTCGCCAGCTAATGGGTTTAAACATGGATCCATTGGTGTGTGTAGAAATTGGAGAGGAAAAGAAGTATACATCTATGAAAGAGTCAACAAACTGCCCTTACTACAGTGAGGTGAGCAAACTTGTACTTTGTAAAAGAGGCACAATCTAACAGACTGTTCCAGCTTCCATTAAAAACCTAAATCTTTTACTTTTTTATGTGATATTAATTGATACGTTAAAAATAACAGATTTTTTTAAATTAAATGAAGTCCAAGTCTGAACTAGTGTAGAATTTCATTTGAGTAAAATGTCCTAATTTTAAGAGGCAATAATATATTCACTTTTATATTGAAATCTTGCTTTGTACATTTTTTTTTTTCTAGTACTTTGTCTTTGACTTCCATGTTCCACCTGATGTCATGTTTGACAAGATCCTTAAGATTTCGGTGAGTACAATCCATTTGTCGTAGTAGGAAACTCTGGTATGTGAAAATTCTTAACATGAGCATTGGATACTTGACTATTCTAATTATCCTGCAGGTCATTCATTCAAAAAATATATTGAGAAGTGGCACACTGGTTGGAAACTTTAAAATCGATATAGGGACAATCTACGCACAACCTGGTAAGTAATAATGTAACAGATAAAAGACTTATTACAATATTTTGGATTAATAATAAAGTGTTTTTATTGTGCTTTAATTTTTTATGGCTTTTTGGTATAGAACACCAGTTCTACCACAAATGGGCCATGCTGACTGACCCCGATGACATCACAGCAGGCTGCAAAGGCTATGTCAAATGTGACGTAGCAGTGGTAGGGAAAGGGGACAACATTAAGACCCCACACAAGGCCAACGAGATAGACGATGATGACATAGAAGGGTAAAACATCTAGTTTAAACTATGCAGATAGTCAAAATAAATTTTATTCATAAGAAAATCTTTCAGTTAATTACAGTCAAAACGTTTAGTAGGGATATGGCATGTTGTTCAGGATTGCATAGCTTCTCCGTAATCACAATCACTATGCACATAATTATGAGGAGAATTAATTTAACATCTGTAATATAGCTTAAATATTAAATCATTTTTTTAACCCAAAGCAAAAAAATGTCCTTATAATAGCCTGTTTCTTTCAGGAATCTTCTGCTGCCTGAGGGACTACCAGTAGAAAGGCAGTGGGCCCGCTTCTATGTGAAGGTCTTCCGAGCAGAAGGTCTGCCAAAAATGAATGCCAGCATCATGGCCAATGTGAAAAAGGCTTTAATTGGAGAGAACAAAGACCTTGTGGACCCTTATGTTTCAGTGCAGTTTGCTGGGCAGAAGGTAAGCCAACTCTGATGATCACTGTTCAGTGCTCTGCTAACGGTATGTGTCATGTTTTTTTAAAAACCTCCTGTTCCTGAGCTGCCACTTTCGTAAAGCTGTAATAGTATCTTACAATCAAACTGACTGATAGGAGTTTTTGGATGCATCACTGATAACACACACATCTAGATAATGTTAATGCACAGCATTTTGATCACATGCATTTGTTATTAGGAAGATGTCACCTCAACATGGTTTTAAAGCATATTTTAATAAAGGTTCTTAATATTTCACTGTTTCTCACTTTATGGGAGGTTAGTACATTTATTAAGCTGCTGATTGCAATGATATGAGATCAGATCCACGTAAAAAAACAGATTATGTCAAATAATGAGAGGAAGAAAGCAGAATCTCCAAGCACAATGTGCAGAGTTCTTCCTAAATAGTAAACAAAGTCTATGTGGTGTACATTGCATAGGTAGTGATGACTTA
The DNA here is from genome assembly GCF_030014155.1 of Tachysurus vachellii. NCBI lineage: Eukaryota > Metazoa > Chordata > Actinopteri > Siluriformes > Bagridae > Tachysurus > Tachysurus vachellii. The sequence goes on along the minus strand of NC_083462.1, from coordinate 24,170,868 downwards.
TGTGTGCTATATGGGATATGTGATGTATCTTCATCCCATAGCTTAATCAGGAATGTAGCTGGCTAGCTAAAGAGTTCCAGACTCAGTGGAAAAGGTGCTAATCAGTAGGGTTTGTGTTCAAGCACAAGGACCGCATATCTGCCAATGTGGGGCTTTATTGCTCTCTATGAATTTCACCATGCTGTACATGGAGGTAAAGGCTGTCTGTCTTAGTTGACTAGTCTGTTTAATGTATACCAGCTGCCTGGTGAATAACATTTTATAGTACTGGATGCTCTTGCACTAAAATAATATGATAGTTCTTCAGTGTTACAATTCAGCCAATAATATTTAGTGCAGAGTACACAGCCTAAAATGTATCATTAAAGTTTACTGAATTGCCACTTTCAGTAGTCATATTAATCTATAGGGCATGGGGAAGTGCACAACACAACACACACAAATCTTCCACTAACAGCTAAAAGCTAAATTCCCCAAAGTGTACCAGCATTAATAAGCTCACTTTAGCTACAATTCTTGTGTACTCTGTGCTAGTTATCTACTACTCTTTTACAACCATACAATACTGTGTCGAATGCTGCTGAGTGCTTCAGTAAAGTAGACCCTTTATATGATGTGCATTGCATGTATGTGTGTACACAGGGAAAAACCTCAGTCCAGAAGGGCACCTATGAGCCCGTTTGGAATGAACAACTCGTCTTTACTGAGATGTTCCCACCCCTGTGTAAACGCTTAAAGGTTCAGATCCGGGATTCCGACAAGGTTACCGATGTTGCCATAGGAACTCATTTTATTGACCTGCGCAAGATTTCAAATGATGGAGACAAAGGTACAAGGAAAGGACATGCTGTCACCACTGTATGAGACTTTGAAATGGGGACAAAAAGTCTACTTAATAGAGCACATTTTTTAAGACATTGTCCTTTTTTTTTGTCCAAAAGGAAATTGTCCTTTTCCCAGAAGCGTGAACATTTTGGCTCACTTTGCTGTCTCCTCTTTAGGTTTCTTACCCACGCTGGGGCCAGCCTGGGTGAACATGTATGGCTCCACACGCCAGTACACTCTAATGGACGAGCACCAGGACTTAAACGAGGGGGTTGGAGAGGGTGTGTCCTTCAGGGCCCGCCTCCTCATTAGTCTTGCTGTGGAGATCTTAGACACATCCTCTTCAGATGTAAACATCTCCTCTGAAGTCCAAGTGGAGCCCATCCAAAATGTCTCAGAAGTGAGATACTAAATTTTGCAGACATTTATTGAAAACACACAATGCTGGATTGTGCATAATTAAATACACTAGAGTCTTTAACTGATTAATTCATTATTATTTACTTAATTTTCATATCTTAAAGTACAATTTTTGAAGTGCTTGGTGCAGCATTAGTAGGGTTAAGGCTAGGGTTATGTAGCAGGGAAACTGTTTCAATGTTAGAAACACCACCCTCATGTCCAGGCAGTTAATGTGCCATGAAAGATGAAAGTCCAAAAAAGAAGGACTTTTAGTCCTACATATTTTAGAGTTTTTCCTGCTTCCAACACTGATTAAACTAATCAGATGATTAACAGCTGTTTGTGAGTGGAAGTGGGTGTGATAGAGCAGGGAAAACACTTAAATGTGCAGAACAGCAGGTTCACCAGAGTTGTGAGCCTGTATATTAGCCTGTATAGCAAAGTAAGAAGAAGAGAAATAAAATAATTACACAAAAGTAGATATTGAGGATGCATCTACCAATATATCTATAAACTTTAATATCTAATTTAAACATTATTATTTAAGTTGTGGAAATGGGTCTCTGTTTTCTGAACAATTAATAATTAGATCTTAAGATCCTATGGGTTATTGAGAATAAATCTTCCAGAGCATTTACTGATTTATAATTCTCAGTTGTTTAAGTAATCTTTCTCTGTTCCATCCAAAAACATGCTAGTAGATGGATTGGCTACTCCAAATTGCTCTTATGTGTGAAAAGAAGGAAAAATCACCAGCCCTGTATCTTAAGGTTTGGATCTCATTTTGCACTTGTGCCCATGAGACCATCTTTTTTCCGATGGGCAAGAATCGGTTGTCTTCTGTGGTTTGCACAGAGATACTCCATAATAATTCAGATGTTTAAACAGTGTGAAAATGTCGCAGTGTGAAAGCACATTTATGGATCTAGATATTGACAGGAGCAAAGTCAGAATGTGTTACAGCAACTAACCTAGAGCAACACTCTAATAAGACACAAACTACTCAATACCTCAAAGTATATTTACTTTTTATGAAGTAAACCTGAGGACAAAACAATGTCTGTTATTTCACTGTAAATCATAATGGTGCACTTTTCCTGCATAGCTCAAATGAATGATAAGTAGAAATAAAATTATTCAAATAATTAAGCAAATTGATTTTTCTCACATGAGCCACAATCAGCCTGACCAATAATGGGTGTAATATCGGGCAGTATACAGTAAGTGGATGGTTGCAGTTCATGATTCTGTTTCTCATCTGTCTCACTTTGCTGGTCTGGAATTTTTAAGATCAGAGGAACGTGAAGTCAAATAGTAGGGGGTTCTGGGCAAGTGTATATTGTGGGGCATTATACTGCTATTGTTTTGCTGGCACAGTTCCACATGGATCCACTTCCACTGTTGGTTCTCTTGTCTGATTCATCCTGAATTTTCTGCACTTTTGACTCATCCTTTCATTCTTGAAAATCGTTTCACCTCTACTCTTCTACATGAGTGTACTGTATTGACTTATAATCCCTCTATCCAGTGTCACAGAGAAGAGAATGGGTTGCCTTTAAAGTCTGGTTCCTGTAAAGGTTTCTTTCTCATGTTGTCTCGTGAAAGATTTTCTTGCCACTGTTGTCTCTGGCTTGCTCATTGGGGAATTAAATGTGCTTAATGTTTGATCTAAGAGTTGCACAAAGTATTTTATGGAGTCCATGCTCGTCAGTTAGTTCGTTTTTTTTATTGGTTTCCCGTTAATCTGCTTTGTTATTTTAGGTTAAATGTAAAGAAGAATTTGCTCAAATAAGAAACATGGTGATTTCTAAGAGTCTACAAATTTTCTTTGTTTTCAGATTTCACCAGGCAAAATAGAGGAGTTTTTTTTGTTTGGATCCTTCTTAGAGGCGACCATGATTGACAGGAAGATAGGCGACAAACCAATAAACTTTGAAGTCACTATTGGTGGGTAAATGATATTAGCCTGAAGATTGATTTAATTTTTATTTCATGTTCCTGGAACATGCATAATATTGGTGTTTAAATATATGTTTTACTGAAGTACATTTAAAAAGATATATTTTGATCCGAATAACCTTTGCAATCATACCTTCCCTGTTCCTAGGTAACTATGGTAACCAGATTGATGGTGCAAGCAAGCCAGTAAAAAAGAAGAAGAAGGGCAAAGGGGATGGTGATGATGAGGAGTCTGAGCTGATCCATAACTCAAGTGATGAAGAGGCTGAGGAGGATGGGGAGCTGGCATCAGTATCCTCTACTCCTTCCATGAAGCCTGTAATCACCGACAGGTCAGTCTCAAGGGAACAGAGCTGATGTCTGTGGGGTTAAAGATCAAAGGCTAAGGAAAGCATATTGATGGGTTGGTGTATGCTGCATGTGGACACATCCTTCCAGTGTTATTAAATAAATAAATTAGCAATTAAATGTTGAGTAGTGAAGTGAATTTTTGTAATTGTCATTCGAGAAAGATGTAGGCAGAGTTTTGCAATTCTAATGTCATAAAGCACATCTTTTTGTCCAGAGATCATTACGTCTAAATAGTTTTCAGTCTTCTGAATTTTTTTTTTTTTTACTTTTCTTTCTATTATTCTTGTTTTTTTACTTCTACGTGAATCAGTTAAATTGATTAGTTGTTGTATTTATATTATTTACCAGTGCAGCCATTCCAGGACTTGAACATTGTGCATTTTACGTTTATTTTCAGCAATTACTTCCATTTGCCATATTTTGAAAAGAAGCCTTGTATCTACATCAAGAGTTGGTGGCATGATCACAGAAGACGTTTCTATAACTCAAATATTATGGACAAGATTGCAGATAAACTGGTTAGACAATGTTTTTGTCCTTATGTTTTCTAGAATTGAGAAAAGGCATTGTTACATGGTGAAGAAATATTTTTTCAAGCTCAGGAAATATCTGTGTGTGATAGGAAGAGGGTCTGAATGATGTTCAGGAGATTCTGAAGACAGAAAAGGCTTATCCTGAACGCAGACTGAGGGGTGTTCTGGAGGAGCTGAGCACTGGCTGCAAGTATGTGTGCATGAACCTGTGATGCCGCAGTGGATTGCATTATGATCCTGTTATATTACTGTGATTGACTCACATGGATTTTCCAATGATTACAATGTCTAATTTTTTCATTTACGACACACTGCATGTTTTAATAATTTATAGTTCGATTTAATGTTGTGGACCATCTGAGAGCCAAGTTAGTTCCTGATATCACTTATATTAAAGCTGGGATAAGCACTCAATCTTCACCAACATCTCTCTTTCAACATACACACACACACACAAACACACACACACGTACACACGCACGGTAGATTGTAAGATAATGGAGAAAACAAAAAGCTTAACTAATACTAACAGCGCTTACAACCAAGAATCATAAGTTGTAATATTAATTTCATTTATTCTAAGAAAAAAAACTTTATTACATCAATGATTATAATGAATTACTTTGTTAAACAACAAGCCTTTATAATTTTTTTATTATTAGTATTTGTCTTAAATTATATGGTTAATCTAAGCTGTTATTACAGAAACAAAAACATATTAAAATAAATTAAAATAAAACCCTAATATTATCATTCATGGTAAAGCCTGCAATGTTATACTGTACCTTAATAAATCTGTACATTCAATCACTCTATTTTAATAAACAATAACCACCAGCAGCAGCTTTATAAATTCCATATGACAGTCTATGAATTATTTAACAAATAAAAACAATCACTATATTTATTTTACTAACTTCTCATCTTCTATTTTTGTTCTGACAGTCGGTTTGTCACCCTGGCCAATAAAGATCAGAATCAAGCTGGTATAACCAAATTGGATCGGGAAAGGCTGAAAGCCTGTCTAAGAGAGATGGTATTATATCTACACGATACACACCCACCATATAGAACGAATAAAAGCTCAAACATAATGAGTTGAATGTGCTTTGCTGTGATGTTTGTAGGAGAGCATGGCCCAGCAGGCTAAGACAATGCGCTCACAAGTAAAGAAAAACACTGTGCGTGACAAAATAAAACTGGCGCAGAATTTCCTGCAGAAGCTTCGGTTCATGGCTGATGAGGTTAGAAGTACAACAACTTCTGACACATTGTATTTCATATAATTTTGCATTTATGTTTTATATGAAAATATCACTTTTGGGTTTTTTCAGCCTCAGCACAGTATTCCTGATGTATTCATATGGATGATAAGCAACAATAAGCGTATAGCATACGCACGCATTCCTTCAAAAGACCTCCTCTACTCAATTGTAGATGAAGAGATGGGTAAAGATTGTGGGAAAGTCAAAGCTGTCTTTCTCCGGGTAAGTCCCACTATTTCTTTCATTCTCACTAAAATAGTTTTTGTCCTGTTTGAGTTTCCTTTAGTTTTAAGCTCTAAAAGGAGTGCTATGTAAATGTCATAGTAAAACTTTTATATTGTTCTTAATATAATTTTGACAATTATATGCAGTTACCAGGAAAGAAGAGCTTTGGCCCAGCTGGCTGGACAGTTCAAGCTAAGATGGAATTGTATTTGTGGCTTGGTCTGAACAAACAAAGGAAGGACTTCTTGAGTGGTCTGCCCAGTGGCTTTGAGGAAAACAAAGCAACTAAAAGCACAGGCCTACAGCCGGTGCCACCCAATAACCTCATCTATAACAGTAAATATGCAGTCTGGCCATCAGCTTCTCTTAAGTCTGTTGAGAGTGAGAGTCAGTGTTGAGAGACGTCTGAAGCTTTACATAAAGCCAAATGAATTTGAAAATTTTTATTTGAACTTGAATTTAAAAATTCATTTGTTGATTTTACTTTAGTTGAAAGCTTTTAGTTTGTATTTAGTTATTTTGAAAGAAAGAAAGAATAAATAAATGAATTTTTGAATGAATGAATGAATGAATGAATGAAAAAGAAAGAAAGAAAGAAAAAAGAAAGAAAGAAAAACTTGTAATTTTGTTGTACTATATCTAAAATTTCTTTTATTTTATTTAATTGGTACTTCACCCAGATAAACAAATATTTTAATTTTAATACCTTAGCTTTTTATTTAATAACATTATACGAGGACTATTTGTATATTAAATTAGTCTGTGCTGTAATCATAAATAAACTGTGCACTGTTTTCCTGATTCAATTTTATTCTGTGGAATTTAAAATATCCTTGTCACATCACTAATGATTATATAACGATTTTGGATGTGCTTTCTGTAGTATACTACAGAGTACTTTATTCAACAGCAATTACTATGTCATTTGGATATTTGGATTTAAAGCCTCCGTGTCCCCCTTTAGGTATGCAAGTGTTCCAGCTAAGGGCTCACATGTATCAGGCTCGTAGCCTGTTTGCTGCTGATGACAGCGGTCTGTCTGATCCTTTCGCCAGGGTCTTCTTTTCCACATACAGTCAAGTCACTGAGGTGTGTTTCTCTGTGGATTTATGAATTTGTTCCATTTTCATAAGATTTGCTGCATACTATGCTGTACACGTTTGTATTTCCTACAAAAACGTATGTTTTACTGAATTAATGTCTGTTGGTTTGTTTCAGGTGCTCAGTGAGACTCTTTGTCCAACATGGGACCAGTTGTTGGTGTTTGATAATGTTGAGCTTTACGGTGAAGCCAGTGAACTCCGTGATGACCCTCCAATCATAGTCATAGAAATTTATGACCAAGATACTGTGGTAAGGCTTTGATTTTTATATTTGTGTGTAATTATTGAAGTTAAATTGAGTTCTAATGCTGGACACTTTTGCATTTTTTTAGAGATTATAATGGTCGGGTAACAAACCCTCATTTCACTGCGATAAGATTTTATTGAAATTTTTGCTATTGTCTGAAGTCAGTGTTTGTTCCTGTTTTACTCAGGCCCTGCCTTGTTGTTGAATGACAGTGCTGATTTAAACGCTCAATGTAGATTAGATATTATGCAGAAAAGTTTTGGTTTATGCCTGTGGTTCTTTTCAGAGTGTACCCAGAGAGTCTGTAAAACATAGCCCCAACTTTGTTTTCCTTTAATCCATTACTAATTGCAATATAATACTATTATAGTTGTTATTAATAACTTATTTTAAGTTATTATATTGGCGGGCCCTCAAATTAACTGTGTGTAATCCAAATAAACCAAAAGACACCTTGAATATAACTTTAATTTATTCATGTAAATTCATTAAAGCTATGTGTTGTAGATATTTTAACACATTCACGGCTGTTTGAGTAAAGAATAAAATAAAAATAAAAAATAACTAAAAATTATAGCTCCGATACTTGCATTTTAGAATATGTTTTTGCCTAATGTCTTTCATTTTTATAATTGTTAGAATTATCTTCATAATAATACATATTTATGTGCATCACTATATGTATGTTGTGGCTAGACTTAAAGAAAGTACAGTTTTGTCTTGTACAATGTATAGCATAATTCCTCCCCCACTATTTAAAATGCCCTCAGATGGCTCCCTCAATACTTTGGGATTTCTTTGCAATTAGGAAGGTTCATTTCTCTTGTTATTGTAGTTTTAGTCTAAATTATTCTAACTGCACTTATGGTGTTTGTGCTATAATGATTGTGGGAGTTAAGAGCAATATTGCAATGAAAAGAACATCACTGCTTTTGAGTACCTATTTGCTTTTGTCTCATGCTTAAAAGTAGTTAATAACACAACACAAAATCCCAATTTCCAAAACATTTATTAAAGCACTTGATATAATTATATAAGATTTCATTGCAATTAATAAAGTGTATATATGTAAGAATGAATATATCTAGTTCTTATCAAATCATATCTGTGGGTGTGTGGCAACAGTGACCTCCAGTGCTTGAAAGGATTATCATACATGTGTATTGTGTGCAGGGAAAAGCAGAGTTCATTGGCCGAACCTTTGCCAAGCCATTAACTAAGATGGTTGATGAGCATTATGGGCCCCCACGCTTCCCACCCCAGTTGGAGTACTACCAGATCTTTAGAGGAAACTCGACTGCAGGAGAGCTGCTGGCTGCCTTTGAGCTTCTACAGGTACAGATTATGCAGATGTGGTACAGATTTGATTTTACCCTTTAAAACAAGAGATATTTTGGAATTTAGATTGTAGTTTTTGTTTGCAAATTGTCTGAGAACTATTTTAAAATCTAGGTGCTTCTTTCAGAAAACTGTCCGTTTGTTTAAACCACCTCCTTGCAGTTTGTTCTGTTTTTCTGCAATTGACTCCACTCAACTCCACTCCGCCGATTCAATCTGGCTTCTGGCGGTTACAATGGATAGTGAAAGACATATATGTTGTATTTCAAGCAGAATTTAGTTTGTTTTGCTGAATGCTTTCCCATACACAGATCGGGCCAGCAGGAGTAAAAGATCTCCCTCCACTCGATGGGCCAAATGATGAAGACCACGGCCCCATCCTACCGGTGCCTCTGGGAATACGGCCTGTCCTCAGCAAATACCGCATAGAGGTGAAAATCTCAGTAAACAAATTTACACACTGCCCATAATCAGACCTCTTGTGTAGACTGAGACTCTCCATCACCCTATAGATTCTGTTCTGGGGCCTGAGGGACATAAAGAGAATTAACCTGACACATGTGGACAAACCTCGTGTGGACATTGAGTGTGCTGGAAAAGGTGTCCAATCAGCCCTCATTCTAAACTACAAGAAAAATCCAAACTTCAGCACTCTGGTGAAATGGTTTGAAGTGGTGAGTTCGCTCCAATGTAAATAGCCCACATCCCAACTAAGAAGTTTTTTTTTTTTTAATGTAATGCCTAATGTCTAGGAATCTTCAGTACAGAATGTTTTATTTGTCAAATTTGCTAGGTGCTTGGTGCAGGTTTTGTAAAACACTGCCGGAACAGTTTTAATGATTGGAATGGTATAATGGAAAAAAATAATGTTACCACCCCCCAAAAATATTGCGGACTTCTGTATTACATACTCTATTACATAAAACCTACACAAAAAAAACAACCTACAAAGGTCTATTATTGCTTCAAATAACCAACAAATTATTATTGCTTTGTTACTGAAACTGTTAATTAAAACAGAAGCCAGATTAATATTAACAAAAAAAAATTGTTTTAACACAAAATATTTTCAACGTGTTTTCAATATGACACTTGACAGAAATGAAAAAGTTCTGTATTATATAGTCCTATAAAAACACCAACGAAAGAAAAAAAACTGTTAGTGATGCTTTACAATGCTTAGTGAAGCTTCACTTGATATATTTGCTAGCTACTTTGCAGGGTTTCAGCTCTTTGTTGGCTCATATTCATCTCTATTAATAACATCTTTGATTTCACTCTGTTGAGAATGTAATTTATTTCTTTGCTTTATAGTGCTACTCAAATATGTGGCTTTTTTCAATTGTAATATCAATGGGGAAAAAATGGCACACCAAATTTATTCAAACACCCCAGAAACATGTTTTTATTGCATTAACGGCTACCTTTAAGAACTTGAAAAATTCATTAATCTGTCAGCTGGGGTGCATGTTACTTTCATATGCTTTTTGGGTTACTAATGGTATATATTACAGGACCTACCAGAGAATGAGTTACTCCATCCTCCTCTGAATATTCGAGTGGTGGACTGCAGAGCTTTTGGACGTTACACATTAGTGGGTTCACATGCTGTCTCCAGCCTTCGGAGGTTTATCTACACACCACCAGATAAGAAGACCGACAACTGGGCCAATACAGGTAGCTAAGAGCATTTGCCAAAAGCTTTTTATTTCTCTGTAAAATTTGAATTTCTCTATAAAGAAATGTCTTGCTCTTCAGAAGTTTTAATTTACTACACTAACTATTTAAAGAGAAATGCTATGTACTGGGACTTTCCAGCTAACACAAAGTTTTAGAAATGTATTGACTGTAAGCTTGACTGTAATTATATTTTTTTTACCCGAATATTCCTTTTTAAACAAAATCAAGCATCTTGCATACATTACTATTACGGTTAAAAATAAATGTTGCAGGCATATTGTGGGACCTTTAAAAACCATCTTGAAAACCTAACAGATTGGACAGTTGGAGAACTAAGGATTGCATCCCTTTATACAGTACATGCAAGTTTGAAGAGTTTCTTTTTCCTTTTCCAAGCTAATTCCCTTTCTTCACTTTTCTCTCCACTCTTTTTGAACTGCAATGGTAGTCCTGTCCTTTTAACATTGTCCTGTCCTTTCTACTGGTATTTGGCTTTTAACTGCTCATATACAAATGACCCTGCCAACTACAGCAAGACTAGCCAATGGCTTAATGGCTTTTACCAATGGGACGTCCCGTTCCCAACCCTGCTCTCATCCCTTCTCTCACTCCTCAGGTGAAATCGTAATCAACATGAACCCTGAGGCCAATGTTAAGAAGATGGACACTGTGGTCAAATTGGATCCTGTGAGTCTTTCCATGGCTTTTAAAATCCACATAGTAGATATAACATGACGTTTTGAGTATACTGCCTGAGTATGTTTGCATGTTCAGGTTAGTACGAGATACATTATTTGTAATCCTGTGTATTGGATTTATTGTTAAGCTGGGGTATAATTATTTGTTGCGTTGAGAATTTGTGATTTGATGTTTGTTTCATGTGGACCCCTCTCTGTAGACCTCTGATGCTGTTGTTAAAATTGATTCGGTAAGTCACAGCATGTATTTAGTTTCAAAAGTTTTATGTGTAATGGGTAACAGCTTGCCAACTTTACGTCGTCATAAAATAAGCATATAGTCAATAGTAATTTACAGCTGGTTAAAAAAACAGTAGATTTTAAGTGTTTTAAGGCTAGCAGCAAAAGTCATTATTTACTCTAATAGAATGAGGAAGAAAAGGAGAAAGAGAAGAAGAAGAAGAAGAAAAAGAAGGGTGAGGAGGTAGAGGAAGAGGAGCAAGATGAGAGCATACTGGACTGGTGGTCAAAGTACTTTGCCTCAATAGAGACAATGATGGAGGTGAGAGACTGTCTTTCCTCAGTATTGGGGTTATTTCACCTTAGGTGAAAAAGAAGACTGCTTTTGATAAAATCTTGTTTTTTTTTTTTTTTATGCAGAAACTGCGTGCTCAAGAAGCAGCCTTAGCCGAGGCAGAAGAGCGAGAGGACATGGAGATTGCTGCAGAAGTGGCTGGTAAACACAATGAAACATAGCTACATTAGCATAGACATGGCACTGTAAACTCTTCCAAAGTGTACCAAGGCAGAATTTATGGCATCATGCTATACACCATTACTTTTACCCATCCCATGTATGTTTGTTGCCATCACATTATATCGCAGTGTTCACATCTTTATTGTTTTGCCATGAAAGTTAACTCCAAGCAAACATGTCTGTAAATATAAACTTACATCTAATTATAGTCTGACAAGGTGCATAATTAATGGTTTTATAAATGCATTTTTATTATTCCAATTTTATATATTTTAACTCTCATGGCTTCGAAAGATGTAAGATTAAGCCATTGACATCTCCCATGCTGTCCATCCTCTTCCACTCCCATTTGCTCCTCTCACTCCTCAAACCTAACCTCAGAAATCAGAGTTGATCAATCTCATATGAAAGGCATCAAGACTAAAGAGAAAAAGGCCAAGAAGGACAAGAAGAAGAATCAGAACAATAGTGAAGCAGCGGAGAAAAAAGCTGCCAAACCAAAAATAGAAGAACTTATGGTCAGTCTTTTTCATACAGATTTCTGTAAATTTATTAAGATATACAGTATTTTAAAAATATTCTACTTAAATAAAATACATCTTATTTCCTAATGAATTTTGAATATGAATATTGTTCATATTTAGGTGTACAATAAAGAGCTTGAGGCTGAGTTTGATGAATTTGAGGACTGGCTTCACAGCTTCAACCTGTATAAAGGAAAGGCTGGAGATGATGATGATACTGCTGCGATGGATGACGACCGAATCATGGGTCGATTTAAAGTATGATCAGTTGTTACAAGCAGGTGAACCAGATATACTGATTCAAAGAATATGCATTGTTGTTAACCTCATTCCTTTTCTGTGACCCTTGACCTAGGGCTCAGTGTGTGTGTACAAGCTGCCTCTTTCAGAAGAAATCACCAAAGAGCCTGGATTTGATCCCAATATGGGGATGTTTCAGAATATACCACATAATGATCCCCTTAATGTCCTAGTGAGAATTTACATTGTTAGGGTAAGACTTCTCAAGGTCCTAGTTTCCTAAGCATTTAACCACCATTTTCTAACCCATTTCCATCATTACCAAGCTGTAAAAACTTTGCTTTCTAGGCAACAAACCTTCATCCTACTGACCTGAATGGGAAAGCTGATCCCTATGTTGTTATTAAACTGGGAAAAACAGAGATCAAGGACAAGGAGAATTACATCTCAAAGCAACTCAACCCTGTTTTCGGGAAGTGAGTACAAAACTGCAAATCTTTCTAAATGGATAAATAACAAGTCAAGTCAAGCTTTTATTGTCAAAACAGTATTTTATATTATTTCTTTTTATTAAATGTTTTTATAACAAGAAAAGAGCAGATGTAGATCTATCAATCATAAAAATATAATTCTAATATTAAATTTGTAGCAGGGGTTTAATCCTAATATTGAAGTCCCTATATTCTCCACATTTTTTTTTGTTTTTTTCTTTAAACTCTGAAGAGTCCCATGCAAAAAAAATGTCTTTATTATAGAAAATATTGTACTCTTTTTAAGGTGCTTTGATATTGAGGCCAGATTTCCCATGGAGTCGATGCTGACAGTGTCAATATTTGACTGGGATTTAGTTGGCACTGATGACTTGATTGGAGAAACCAAGATTGATCTGGAGAACCGTTTATACAGTAAACACAGAGCAACCTGTGGCATTGCGTCCACCTACTCTATGTAAGCATCAGTTTTGACTTAATATCGGTTACACATGGAGTGTATTTCCAATTTTTTCTGCTCTCAGCAAGCATTTCAGGTAAAATGTTTGGATTTGTTATTTGTTTTATGCCCATAGCCATGGATACAATTTGTGGCGAGATCCACAGAAACCAACTCAGATACTCGCTAAGTTGTGTAAGGATGGCAAGTTGGATGGGCCACATTATGGCCCAGGTGGTAGAGTCAAGGTTGCAAACCGTGTCTTTTTGGGGCCAACAGAAATCGAAGATGAAAATGGTGAGTTATTAAAGAAATTTTGCAGGAAATGGAATCAGTTTTAAATGTCTAATATCTGTGAGGGTTTGGATTTGATAATGACAGTAATTCAGCCAACTCACATAAATATAGACATATTTGCATATGTATGTATGTTTGTGTGTAGGTCTGAAGAAGCCAACAGATGAACATTTGGCACTTATTGCATTAAATCACTGGGAGGAAATGCCTCAAGTAGGCTGCAAACTCATCCCAGAACACATAGAGACCAGGGCTCTTCTTCATCCTGAGAAAGCAGGCATTGAACAGGTACAGTAACATCACTCTTGTTTATTTTACACAAAGTCCTTAAGTTTTCAGTGATGTTTGAACATTTCCTATTTCAGTACTGAAGGCCAAATCTGCATGCTAAATTTTATTAGACGTGCATTACAATTTTTTAAGAGGATTCAAGACTTAACTTGCAAATAAATCAAGTAAATTAAGCATTAGTTTCTCTGTAACTGTTTAGAAATACGTCTCAAAGACAAGTAACACATCCTATTCTCTGTTAAATTTTATAAACCTTGCAGGGGCGAATTGAGATGTGGGTCGACATCTTTCCAGTGGATGGACCTGCACCAGGACCTGCCTTAGACATAACACCACGAAAACCAAAGAAGTGCGTAAAATCTTTTGGAGTTGACCTCTTTACTCAGTGCTAGTTGCATATTTAAATATACACTTTGCTATTTACTTTGTGATATTAATGCTCGTAGTTTTTTTATGACTGTGCATGATAACCTAGTAAAAAAAAAGTTTTTTACGTAATCAACCAGCCTTTTAAAAATATTTTAGAAATATCAAATTGCCTAATTGTCGTACTTCCTTAAAAACAGAATTTTTTCTATATAATCTCTTACATTGGCAATGTTTATCACAGAGTGAGAAAGAGAGAGTGATGTCTGAGTGGAAAAAATAAAAATAAAATAAAATTAGCCTGCTAGTGTTTAGATGTGCTTATCCAAAAATAGATATGTTTAATTTAGTTTTGATCTGCAATGACAATGTCTTACATCAAGCAATTTATATCTACCATGTAAGAAAAAAACATGTTGCAAACATACTATAAGTTGTAGTTGAGTATCATTGTAACATGTTTATCACTGTAGAAGGTTAACCATGCCAAATGTCTCTGTGCAGAGAAACAGTGGTTTATGGATCTAGAAGGAGTTTGTTAAGAACTCGAACCTATATTTTGAGGGCTTGGGCACAAAAAGGATGAGGTTATGGAGTACTCAGCTTGATCAATGGGGGAAAATACGTATGCAGTAATAGATGCAAATGTATTTTAAACAGTTAACAGGGAGGTAAAGATCTAATCATAAACCACCACTAACCATGAAACCGTGATGGTGCAAAAGTCGTAAACTCAATTATTCTTCAGAAATTATTTCTCTGCTATAGCACTTTGCATATTGCTCTTTCTTCATTGTAGAGTTTATTTCTGTGTGTCTTCAAAGATGACTCCAAATATACTACATGGCTCTTTCTTGCTTTCTCTTCTTGTTCTCTTCCACATGAGCTTTCTCTATCTGCTTTCCCCTTTCCTGATACTCTCTAAGCCATTATAGTGTTTAATATCTACTTTTATTATATATTCAGATGACCACATGTCCTCCCCTTCTTCCCCCTCCCTCCACCACTTTACCAGATATGAGCTCAGGGTAATAATATGGAATACTGACGAGGTAATTCTGGAAGACGATGATTACTTCACAGGGGAAAAATCCAGTGACATTTTTGTCAAGAGGTAGGTATGGGCTGGTGTGTGAAATGTGTGGTTAATCTTTTCTTTTCTGTCTGTATGTCTGTTTTTTTCTTGCTCTCCCATCCCCTGCGTTATTGCTGTGCTGTCTAGCTTTGAGCTTCGCGTTATTATTTGGAACACTGATGAAGTTGTTCTACAAGATGATGCTTTCATGACAGGAGAGAAGATGTCTGACATCTATGTGAGGGGGTAAAAACAATTCCAATGCATGGCTTGACTGCTTATTTATAGGTCATTTATGTTAGTGAAAAGCACACAAGCAAACCAAACTTGACATTTGCTTTTCATTTCACTGAAAATCACATACCAGGACCATAGCATTTAACCAATAGTGAAATAAAGCTATGTGTTTTATGATGTAGGATATTAAATATTACAAGCCAAAAAGTCTGACAATTTAATAGTTAAGTACATATTTATTTTAATCTATGAATTTTCAATTAAATGTTAAGGTCCTGGTCTGTCAAAACAGCAGGGCCCAAGATACCTCAGGATTCACAAATCTCCCCTTTACAGTGCATGAAACAGTGCAAATAAGTTTGATTTCCTCACACAGTGAATGTCAGGCATGTTGTCGGATAGTTAAATACTCGGAGAAATCAGATTTTAGTATAACTTATTTAATATAAGTTTATTAAGAGAACATTTGTGTTTAACTAAGTGTGAAGGGTTTTCTCATGCTTCCATACATATCATCTGCTCTCTCCCTGCCCTTAAAACCATTACATTCCCAGTGGACTAACATATTAGAACTTAAATTCTGAATCTACTGCATTCAACACATGACTGCTTGCATAACAATTTCAGACCATAAGAATGCATTAGTTGACTATTAGTTATATATTAGTTCTTCGTATATGCAACTTCTCATATCCATGGCGAACTGCTATACAGTGTATTGTGTGGATCTGTGATGAAATGTCAATAAAAAACCTCAATGCTGCTGACTCACCCATCTATAACAGATACATGGATTACATTTTCTTAGAGAGTGCATCTCCCAAAGGAAAGAGAATGACATACTGTAATGAAGAAAGGATAAGGAGGTGTTCTAGTTTAGTTTTGAAAAGCAAAATGTGACACCTGTGGTGTTCTCCAGTCTCAAACTGTGAGACATATGAAGAGTACTTTGAACTGAAGGACTGTGCATAAAGAATAATAGTGATTTATGGTAGTAAGTTACGTTGCAATCATGATAAAAATATGCAAAATATGATAGAAACACAAAATAAAACAATATGTTTTGTTCATTGTGAATTCTAAATTCATCTCTTAGACACTGTACTGCATTTTGCTCAAGTTTTAGATTAAAAAAATACTTTGTTTATTCACAGTTTTGGTATTAATAAGCAATCTTTAGCAAATCTGTTCATTCGTTAGGTTATCATTTAGCAAAGTTGGTACAGTTGTACCTGTTTAATTAAAAAAGTAACCATATGTCAAATCATGTATCACTAATTGAATCACCAATGACTGCATTTATCTCTAATAAAAAAATGAGTTTACAAACAAATTTATTTCTTCCAGGAGATAAAATGTTTAAATGCCTGCACAAGTGAGCCTTTCATAAGTGCTTAACAGTTTGCTTTATATGTGTATCATCATTGGAAATATCTTGAATAAAAATGTCTAATTACTAAAATTGGCCTTTTTGCTCCAGCTGGCTGAAAGGCCAAACAGAAGATAAACAGGAAACAGATGTGCACTACCACTCTCTGACTGGAGAAGGAAACTTTAACTGGCGCTTCGTGTTTCCATTTGACTATCTCGAGGCTGAGGAGAAAATCGTGGTCTCTAAGAAAGAGTCCTTGTTCTCCTGGGATGAGACAGAGTACAAGATTCCTGCCCGTCTCACCCTGCAAGTGTGGGATGCTGACCATTTCTCTGCAGATGACTTCTTGGGTATGAAAAATGAGTGAAAGCCTCATTAGTCTTTATGCTACCTGCAGTGTAATGAGTCTTTCAGCCGGAGAAGCTAGTTCAATGCAAACTCACGTCTTCTTTCAGGTGCAGTTGAGCTAGATTTGAACCGGTTTCCTAGAGGAGCAAAATCATCAAAGCTGTGCTCCCTTGACATGATTGTTAATGAACAGGATCTGCCGACCATCTCAATCTTCAAACAGAAAAGGGTGAAGGGCTGGTGGCCTTTTATGGCACAAAATGAGAATGATGAGCCAGAGCTGACGGTGAGACATGAATGTGACACCACATATGCTTTTACAAATATAATATTAGAATACGAATGTCTAAGTTAGTGATTATTATAATAGCCAGCTATATATCTCCAGCTCATTCTTCAGTTATATATAAAGTTGAGCTATACCCATCATAAATAATTCTCCTCATAGGGTAAAGTGGAAGCAGAGCTCCATCTACTGACAGCAGAGGAGGCAGAAAAAAATCCTGTTGGCCTTGGAAGGAGTGAGCCAGAACCACTGGAAAAACCAAAGTAAGATGTCACACACACACACACACACACACAAACATACACACACTCCTGACAAATCTTAGAACCTGACATTGGTATAATTTCATGTGTCATATTTGCATTATTTAACAGACAATAAATATCCTGACTTTAATATAGAAAATTAGCACTAATGTTTTTATGTTGGTCACTAGTAATATATCAATCCACCAACTCATTTATACATGCAAAAAAGGTACAGTTGAGGCCAAAATTATTAGCCCCCTTATGAAATTAGACAAAACTCTTGATTTCTCCATGGAAATGACCATTAACAACAAGTGTTTTATAGTGTGTTTGTTTCCAAAATAAGAAAGACAAAATCTCCACTAAGTTTGATTAGGATATTTAATTGAAATAGTGAGTTGAAACAAGAAAGGGCAAAAATGAAACGTCCAAAATTATTAGCCCCCGGTCATTAATAGTCAATAGTGAACCCTTTCTGAGCCACAACTGACAACAACCTCTTAGAGTAGTTCTTTACTAGGTTGGCACAGGTTTCCTGAGGGATTTTAGCCCATTCTTCCATTGCAAATTGCTCCAGCTGGTCTAAATTACGTGGTTTCCGAGCATGGACATTCACTTTGAGCACTCGCCACAGATTCTCAATAGGATTGAGGTCTGGGCTCTGTGCGGGCCACTCCAGGACCTTTGTTTTGGTATCCTTCAGGAACTGTTGGACCAATTTCGATGTATGCTTTGGGTCATTGTCTTGTTGGAAGACCCAGCGACGACCTAAGGCTAGACTACGAGCAGATTTCTGCATATTATCCCTCAAAATGTCAACATAATTTTCTTTTTTCATGATGCCATGCACCCGAACAAGGCTCCCTGTGCCTGAAGCTGCAAAACAGCCCCACAGCATGATGCTCCCACCACCATGTTTAACTGTGGGAACTGTGTTCTTAGGGTTGAAGGCCTCACCCTTTCTTCGCCAAACATAAGCAACATCCATGTGCCCAAACAGTTCCAGTTTAGTCTCATCAGACCAAAGCACAGACTCCCAAAACTCATCTTTACCTTTCAAATGTTCACGGGCAAACCTCAGTCTAGCTGTGATGTGCCGCTGTTTGAGTAAAGGGGTTCTTCTGGGACGATGGCCCTGAAGCCCACCACGATGAAGAGCCCTCACAACTGTGTTCCTTGAAACATCAACTCCAGAAGAGGCCAGGTCAGCAACAATCATCTTGGCAGATGTCTGGGGCATCTTGCTGATATCTCTGACTATTTTCCTCTCCAGGGTTCTTGAAATCTTGCGCTTACGACCACGCCCAGGTTTGTTTCTTACAGAATTTGTCTCCTTGTACTTGGCAATGATGCAACGTACGGCGGTTCTAGACACTGTGAAAAGCTTGGAAATGGCAGTATAGCCTTCCCCCTTATCATGAGCCTCCACTATCTTCTTTCTGAGCTCAAGACTGATTTCCTTTGTCTTTGGCATGGTGAGTAAAAGTAGTCTCTCCCAATAATGTGTTCAAGTGCCCTGTTCCTTGGAGTCCTTTAATGCTGATTGAATGCCCAGGTGTTGTTAGGAAGCCAATTGACTGCACAGGTGTGGTTTGAAAGCTGATTGATTAATTAGGTGTGTTTTGAAAGCTGATTGATTAATTGGGTGTGTTTTGAAAGCAAATATTCACAAGGGGCTAATATTTTTGACCACCCCATTTTCACTATATTTGATTATAAAGCAAGCCTAAAAATGTATTTTATATTCCAAAATGTACCAAAAGCTACTAAATAGCACTGGCGAATGTTTGATTATATCAAGTTTTATGAATGCTGCAAACATTGGAAAGATCTTTAGGAAAATGTTCCAAAATTCCTGGGGGGCTAATAATTTTGGCCTCAACTGTATCTTTGACACAGAAAACAGACACTCTTCTCTGTATCCTGTTAACGTTTCTTCTTCCTATCATTTCCCCTGTCCATCATCTTTCCATTATTTCTTTCACCCTTACCCATTCATTGCCTTCATTTTTTAAACACATTCTGAAAAAAGTCGTCCGGATACCAGTCTAGTGTGGTTCTTGAACCCCCTGAAGTCCATACGATACTTCATATGGCACCACTACCGCTGGCTGATCCTGAAAACACTGGCACTACTGCTGCTCCTCCTGCTCTTCGGCCTCTTTCTCTACTCCATCCCTGGATATGTGGTCAAGAAGCTGTTGGGGGCATGATGGGATAGGGGAATATAGCTGGTAGCCCTCTTACATTCCCCCTTTCTACTCTGTCTTTCTTTTCTCAGACATGAGCAACCACTGCTAGAAATAATTAGGCATACCTTTAACCCACTTGTTATGTACTCAATGAATGTCTCATTCAACCAACTCATAACTTGATGTTCATTGTAAAAGTACTCCTTTTTTATCATATATCCATCTCAATCATGTGAAATATAAGCAATATTGGAATATACACAATACCCATTCATATGTTTGGGCATGTTCTTGAGGTATATAGTGTCCAGAAATTTTAAATATATGTACAAAGACTGGTCATCTTTGTGAAAGTTGTGTGCGTTTAAGTTTATGTTATTTGTTTCACAAAATGAACTGGAAAAATGTTATGTAAATAGCAGTTGTAGCTTTTTGTTGGGGAAAAAATGACTAATGTTGAACCAAACAGAATATATGGACTGTGTACTCTTTGGGGTTGTTTTTTTATTATTATTTAAATTGACCTGAGACACAGTAGATGCTGCTGTTTATCTCTTTGTACCATTATAGTAGATCCGAGTTTCACGTGGAACATTAAGTCATCCTGTCTCATCATGTCTGTCACATAGTATTTGCATGCCACTATAACTGAAGATATGCATTTTCAACCATTTCCAGGACGTGATCTTTGTATTCATTATGTTATGGTGTTAAATCCTGATCAAATGCATCTCGGTAGAGATTAGACTAGAGATCGAGTAACTCATTAGAAAAAAAAACAATGAAAAAAAAAACAATGAAAGATCTTTAATATTGATTTTCACCTACTACTAACCACTAATACATGCTTTATTTCTCTACTCTATTTGCCTTCCACTCACCTCCCCTTCGTAACTTCGTCCTGAAACAGCCGGCCCGACACCACCTTCCTCTGGTTCATGAGTCCGCTGAAGGCTGTGCGCTACATGGTGTGCACCCGCTACAAATGGCTGATCATCAAAATTATCCTGGGCATACTGCTGGTGATCATGGTGGCCCTTTTCATC
The DNA here is from genome assembly GCF_030014155.1 of Tachysurus vachellii. Lineage (NCBI taxonomy): Eukaryota > Metazoa > Chordata > Actinopteri > Siluriformes > Bagridae > Tachysurus > Tachysurus vachellii. The sequence goes on along the minus strand of NC_083462.1, from coordinate 24,150,054 downwards.
TACAGTATGCCTGGCTACTTGGTCAAGAAGATGCTGGGTGCATGAGGAAACCAGAGAGAAACAGGGTGTTTAATTCCAACTCTCCTTCTCATAGTCTGCAGAAATTCATATATATTTATCCACTATGATGCTGCTTTATGCCTTTCAATCCTTCTTCCAAATGATTTACCAACTCACATTGTTGCACACCAAGCATTTCTTACATTCCTTAAGAACTTTTTTATTGATTTCCAACATTGTTATGTTTATCTTCCTGCCAACCAATCAACTTTTTTTTCCTGATTTATACTATTTATCTCAGCAAGAAATTGAGGTCAACTTTATTAGGAGAACTTATTACAACACCTGTTTGTATTTATGCAGTTCAATCAGCCAAACATATGGCAGCGGTGCGGTGCTTAAAGTGACAAAACCTGAACAGCTGAAGTTGGTAAACCTGTGCTCAGATTTTTTTATTTGCATTCTGATGTTTGATGTGACCATTAAGTGAAGATCTTGACCTGTATCTGCATAATTTTATGTATTACACTCCTGCCACCTGATTGGCTTATTAGAGAATTGCATGAATGTACAGGTGTTTCTAATAAAATGGATGGTGAATGTATGTCTGATCATTCATACTTTAAGGATATAGAATGCCTTGCTTGGGTTTGTGTAAAATTGTTCTAAAATGTCAAAACTTTCAGCTGATGACACAATAATTAGCATGCGACAAATTCTTTGAAAAACAAAAAGATACATAGGACATGCTAAAATAGAATTTTAAGATCTCGCTAGCACAGATCTTTGAAACAAATGTTATCAATCCTTCTACTATCCATTTGTTCATTACATTGTTTGCAGTGAATGTCGCTTTTGTATTTGCTAGCTCTTCTACTGTATCTTGTGATTGTGTTTACTGATCAACAAATTTGATAACTGACTTGATTGCACTGAATCAAACTTATTTATATTATCAAGAGTGTATAGTTCTTGTTTAACAGTGTGAAACAGTGACCTATTGATTAATTTATTTTTGTCTGTATGATGATTCAATAAAATGAACTTATTGAAATACTTCAGTGCTTGACTTCTGTTTCTATTTATACAGTAATTGTACCAAACAACCAGAGTCCCACAATCAAAAGCAAACTCTAAAATCTAGAGCCCTAACCCTAACCCACCCATCCTATTGTTTCAAGCATTCTTCCAGTTTCTGATAATCTGTTCCAGAAAATCCTGGTTTTATGCTGTTACACCAGTGGAAATGCTCATTGAATAGACAGAGTCACAAGCACATACTCTTGAAGTCACATAACAAGCTCCTCTTCAGCTTCAACCTTAACCTTAACCCTAACCTTAACTCTGAGCCTGAACCTAACCCTAACCTTGAGACTGAACCTAACCCTAACCATGAGCCTCAAACTAAACTTAATCCTAACCCTAGCTAGCAAGTTTGCAGATTTTCTTCATTTTCTGGATGGTCATAAAACTAATGACAAGTATGATAGAATGTCTTCTGACAGGTCATTCAAAAAGAAAATGGCATGTAGTACTACTTTCAAGGATTGAAAATAAAAAAAGGGTTGAAAAAGATCAGTATACTGAATGCCTAAAATTGACAGAATTTATTCAGCTATATGCTAAAACTCTCATGGCAAAGGTGCACTAGATGACAACTCTAAGAAGAAAAACACCAGCATATGATGCAACTAAAATGAAAGCACAAAGCAACCTCATCATTTATGGTCAAACGGTTTGACAGAAGAAGACAGAATTGCAATTGTTGAATTAACATCTTTTTATCACCGTGTGCAGCACAGTCTGAGCTACAGTATTTGTCCATGGACTGTGGAATCAAGGTCATTGCAAAAATCTTAAATGACACAAATATGGCAAAATGTAGCGACAATCGATAATGAGGCAATAGTGAAGGTTTTGGGCAAAATTTTATCTGGAGCAACTACAGAAGAAGAAAATATGTTTGAATAGATTGAACTTTTAGTTCTGGAAAAAAAAAGAAAAAAAGCTTTTGAATTCTTTATAATGGAAATTAAAGACAGCTGAATTTATCATTTTAATAATTTTTAATCTTAATGTGTCTAATACTGAAATATACTGCATTAGCTTAAAAACACTGCATTTATTATTTTTGTTTTAATTTTTTTAATGGCTGTAAATATAGATCCACATTTTAGTTTATACATTTATACATTTTCTATTTATATTCAAATGTGGTTTTTACAAATTCAGATAATTCAGTTTTAAAATATTAACAGAAATGTATGCATGTTTGAGGGAAGACAATGGCAATCAGGCATGGGTTTGGGATCTTCTGCCAGTAAATTTCAACAGAACAGATCTGAATTAGAAAAATATTTTTAAAAAGGTTATTAAAAGATGAGCAGTTTAAATAGAAACTTTACAACATTTTGCATAATGTTTATTTTCTGTCACTTTGCCCATTCTTTTCAACTGTGTTGTTCATTCATTCATCTTTAAACACTATTCAGATCTTATCTTGAGCATGAGGAGGGAATACACCCTGGAAGTATACATACATTTACACCATGGGCAAAAGTCAATCCATATGCAAGGAAATCCACACAGATATTTAAACATCACATGATTCCAAGTACTAGCAATATGAGAAGCTTTGTTTGTGAACATGTATAGTATTTACTTAGAATTTCTGGGGTGAGATTTGTTGTGATTTAAAAACATGTACATTTTTTATGGCTTCCAATTTCCACCTGCCTATAGATCCGTTTGTATTCTCAGCCAGATTTGCTACCTACTGCAAGCAGAGACAACACAATGGACAGAGAACTTCGTGAAACTGAAGAAGCAAGAAAACAAAGGCCTTTTTTCCTTGAAGGGAAGGGAAGCGTGAAGAATGAACCAATAAAAAAAAAAAGGAAAGTCTAAAAAAAAAGCATCAAGAGTTTAAATGAACCATCCCTAAAATTATTTTTAATTTTAAAAATTCTAAATAAAGTTTCAAATAAAATTTAAGTTTTTAATTTTCCACATTGTCTAGGCTTTCTTGACATTAAAAAAGCAAAATGCCCAAAAGTGTTAAACATTTCTAAAATCCTCTATATCCTATATACACACACACACACACACACACACACACACACACACACACACACACACACACACACACCATATTCTAAAGATGCATATAGTATTTTCATTATTTTTTTTCATTGATCTTTAATTGCACGTTCAGACTATTCATTTGCTCCATTATGGTACATAAGTATGGAGCCTCCATACTTATGTATGTTATTAGTTAATAAACTGTCCTTGCTAAGTTAAACTGTCCCAGTTTACTTGCTGTACTAACACCTGAATTCAGTCTATTTATCTGAATATAGGCGCCTTCCAGTTTGCTATTGTGTAAAACAAACACTATAATCTCCTGTAGGTCATGTTTTATGCCAAGCCCTTAAATGTAAACAGAGAAGAAACATCTAATATAACACACTAACGCTGGGACATGTAGCTGAACGTTGGATTAACGTCAAATATGACACGTGTCTTAAAGGCGTGACGTGACTCGTTATCGCTTATTATTACACAGCAACAGAGAGAATAATTATTTTGGTTTGTCCCCGTTTGCTCGCCGTACTTCTCCGCCTTTCAAAACTACACGGCGGGAGTTGATTGGACGTGATCGGGTCTGGGTTTCGGAGAGCCAATCAGCGCGGGCCACGGTAAGCTATCGCTTGTGCTTTATGTTCGTGTGCGCGGCGGTTCTGTAGCTTTTAGTGGAGCGGCTTTAAATGTGTCAGTGCTGAGAACTGCGGTGTGAAAGTAACCATGCGAGCTTTCTTAGGTAAGGACTGTCTGACTTAGTTAATGCACTCGGTTTATATTGTGGACGGTTTAAAAAGTGGCACCTTAAAGATCATAACAGTGATAATTATCACGTTAGCCACAGAATTCACAATTAGCTATTTGCTAATTAGCCGGTTAGCTATGTTAGCTATCCGGCTAAATAGCAAATAGCTAATTGGGGAATCTTAATTTCATAAATGCAACATATGACACCTTTTGGTTTTATCTCACATGATATCTGTTCATTTATGTAATGATTCTGATTTATTTTATCGAGATTTCTCAGTTAAATATCCAGTAAATCGGAGACTAGTGAGCTGGTAGTATACTAGTGAAACTGCACTGTGTAAATATTCATGTTGCTATAAACAGATGGCAGAAATGTCAGTTTCTCGTAATGGAGCATTTGGCAATAGAAATGTTGAGTCGAATTAAACGTAAAGGTTTTGTAGTTGTATCTTTCACATCAGTAACGAAAGTAGAATAGTCTTAGTGATGCTTTGTAAATAAATATCCTCGTTATTTAGTTTCATGTGTATCCTTCACTGTGTTAGGTTTGGTACATTACTGAATAGGCAGAGCTACAGTAAACTTGATCTGGTTTTGAGGTGATGATTAGATGATAACGATTATGTGATCATTAGAGTTATATCTCATTAGTTATCATGCACGTGACAAGTGTAAAAATGCAATCAACGGTACTGTATGTACTTTCAAGACAGATCTGAATCTGACAGATCCATTTCTTAGGGCCTGAGAGGCTTTTTTAGATGCTCAGATGTGAGTGTGGGCCCTTGAAGGAAACACGTATAACTTGTGAAAATTGTGATATTTGAATTCTGCCATATTTTGCATGAAACTTTGAATGGGGGAAAAGAAGGAAATAAAAAATAAAGCAACACCGGATGTTGGTCAACGATAATAAGCTCTACTTTGCATATTGTACACAACACGGCGATCAGAGTCTTATTTAGATAACCAGAGACAACTACATGCAACTGCAGCTTACAATCCAGGTACAATGTATGAGACCGACACATCTACCTAGGGTCCTAGAGCTGGTTGGCTCTGAAACTGCATTAAGGCTTTTCTTTCTTGAGCTTGCATATACTTCTATTCATTTAGAAGTTTCAGGGGAAAAAAAACACACAACCTTCCATACATAGTTTGTGAACTAATGACTGCTTATGCATTCAGGTGTGCTAGCGTGCTCCTTGACCGTCCTCTCTGTCCATGGATTCTACTCTGCCAGTGATGATGTGATTGAACTCAATCCTTCAAACTTCAACAGGGAAGTTCTGCAGAGTGATGGTGTGTGGATTGTGGAGTTTTACGCCCCCTGGTGAGTTAACAAGGGCAATGTTTATATAGTTACACAATCTCTACATTTATTGGTCCTTCATTCTTTGAGTTTGCTATAGATCACAATGGGGGATTCAATTTAATGGTGTTTATGTGCCTAATAACTTTAAAAAAAAAAAAAAAGGATGTGTTGATTCTGTCTTATTAAGTGCTATATTAAAAGTCTGATTAAATGTTGAAAAAGGTGTGGACACTGTCAGAGCTTAGTTCCAGAATGGAAGAAAGCAGCCACAGCTTTGAAGGTAAGGTGTTCCAGCACTACTCCTCCTTTCCTGGTGCTTTTTTTTTTAAAATCTTGGTCTGTTCTGTTAAGGACAGCCTCAATAAGATTTCTCATTTGCCACATATTTAATTAAGGTCGATTAATCATTTGTAAACTCTATGCTGTAAAACCAACAGGGTGTTGTTAAAGTGGGTGCTGTTGATGCAGACCAACATAAGTCACTGGGAGGCCAATATGGAGTTCGTGGTTTCCCCACCATCAAGATCTTTGGTGCTAACAAACATAAGCCTGAGGATTACCAAGGTGCAGATGGCATTATTGTTTAGGTTTTGTATGCTGTACACAATTTTATGATCTGTTATGTTATTTTCAGAACATGTTTGGAACAGTGTTTTGAAATATTAATGTAAAGGAGACATTCTGTAATTATTATGAGTGCACAGGGAAAGCAATCTTTATATACATTATAGAGATGGGAATAGTGGTGTTAAGAACATTTTAAAAGACTTGGGGATGTTAATCTTTATTTAATTCTTCCGTACTTGGTTTTATTTTTGTTTCAGCAGGAATAAAAATTCCGTTATCCTGCAATCCCAATGTAAAACTTGTCCAGTCTGATTTCCAAAACAAACTACTAATGTCTTGTCTGTTGCTGCTTTGTATTACTGTTCATGTTATACAGTATTTTTCTTACTATTGTAATAAGACAAATTATAAACTTTATAATTACCTGAGTGCAAACTTGTATTTACTGCCCAGACGTTTTCATGTGTGTACTAGGCATTAAAGGGTGGTGTGTATTTGAACTCTCTTTATATAGGTGGACGCAGCAGTCAGGCGATTGTTGAGGCCGCTCTGAACGCAGCACGATCTCTAGTGAAAGACAGATTGAGTGGAAAGTCTGGAGGTTCTGACTACAGCAGACAGGTACTAAAGTGCACAAATCCCCGACCCCCTGATCCCCCAAAATTTCTTGTCATTTTATTTATTTTGCTCTGTATGTTGATATTAGAGTTCTGGTGGTAGCAGTGGTGGCAATAAGAAAGATGTGGTAGAGCTGACTGATGATAACTTTGACCGCATGGTTTTGGAGAGCGGTGATGTGTGGATGGTGGAATTCTTTGCACCATGGTGTGGACACTGTAAAAAGTAAGTTTGCATGAATTTGTATAAAGTTCCTAAATAATGCTCTTAAGGCCATGTGGCCTGAAATGAATAACGCATGTGCATGATTTATACTGTTGCAGAAAAAAATCCATTCTATATTTACTTGTGGTTTGTGGTTATTTAATTTGTAATTTGAACATTTCAGTCTTGAGCCTGAGTGGACGGCTGCAGCTACGCAGGTCAAAGAGCAGACCAATGGTAGAGTGAAGCTGGGTGCTGTAGACGCTACTGTTCATCAGGGTCTGGCAAGCCGCTACGGAGTGAGTCTGATACTGGAATCATGTACTGCAAAAACTTTGGTATTCCAAAAAAAAAATTTTTGTTTTGTTTACTGATGTTCTTAATTTGTCATTTGTAGATCAGAGGATTCCCTACCATTAAGATCTTTAAAAAAGGAGAGGAGCCAGAGGACTATCAGGGTGGACGCACACGCTCAGACATCATTGCCCATGCCCTGGACCTTTTCTCAGACAATGCCCCTCCACCAGAACTACTAGAGGTCTGTATTTTGTTCCCCCCAGTTACCTTAAGCTAAGCTAGCTGCTCATTTTGCACTGCTTTCTTGAACTGTGCTTTTGTTTATATTTTAAGAGACTAAATTGTGTATGTTGAATGTAATTGTGCGTTTTCCTTCTTAGATTCTGAATGAAGATGTTTTGAAGAAGACTTGTGAGGACCATCAGCTTTGTCTTATTGGTGTTTTGCCTCATATTTTGGATACAGGTATGAGTGCTGAATGAGGGCATCAGCACCTGCTGTTTAAATTTTACTATTAATTTTAGTAAACACTACCTGTTTAAAGTAAAACACTTATTACTAGAAACAATTTTATTCAGATCTGCTATGTATATATTTCTAACTTAATTTAGCATGATTGTTTCTTGTGTTTAGGTGCAGCAGGCAGAAATGCTTATCTGGAAGTCATGATAAAGATGGCTGAGAAATACAAGAAGAAGATGTGGGGGTCAGTGCTTGCCGATTATTTCCATAGAGATTTTGGGCTATATCAAAGTTTCAGTCCCATATATTGTTGTTTTTTTCTTTGTAATAATATCTGTTTGTTAAAAGCACTGTATAAATGACCTCCACCTCCTTTCTTTTTCTTCTTCTTCTTCTATAGCTGGCTGTGGGCTGAATCTGGAGCTCAGATGGAACTTGAGGCCTCTTTGGGGATTGGTGGTTTCGGTTACCCAGCCCTGGCAGCTATTAACGCACGTAAGATGAAGTTTGCTCTTCTTAAAGGCTCATTCAGTGAGACTGGAATCCATGAGTTCTTAAGGTAAAGATTTTCCCTTCTGTTCTCACATCTAAACACGTATTTCACGGAGTGTTATTGCAGCACTTTTGCAATTTCTGTTTTCTTCTTCTCTATAGGGATCTCTCTGTTGGTCGTGGCTCCACAGCCACAATAACAGGTGGGGCTTTACCCAAGATCCACACTGTAGAAGCCTGGGATGGAAAGGATGGAGTCGTAAGTTTTTTTTTTTTTTTTTTTTATATATATATTTATTTAAAGCAGTGCTTCTTATTAATAAGTCTGTATGTGGCAAAGCTATTTTCTTATGCAATACCAATTGAGAGGAATATTTTGAGAAACACATTTGTGTAAGGAGTTTAAATAATTTGTTTATATATCATGTATAATTTTATATATATTTGAAATATAAAGGTTATTTCTATCAACGCTAACGATATTATGTTATGGCCCTTTCTTGTCAAGTTTAGCATGAGACATGTCAAACTTATAAGATATTTATATATTTTTCTTTTCTTTTTTCCATTCCTTCAGCTTCCTGTGGAGGATGACATTGACTTGAGTGATGTGGATCTGGATGACCTGGAGAAGGACGAATTATGAGTTCATAGGCTGTGCAAGGCTTATCCAGTTTGAGCCTGTCTATGAGCTGCCTCTCCTCTCCCATGGATGAGGGGAAAACTGGGACATTAAGTTACTGAACACTCTTGAAACAGAAATGTCTCACTTTTAACTTCTCTCCAATTGTTTTGAAATGAGGTAGAATCAGGATTTAAAATAATGGTTGCTTTAGCTTTGCCTGACAGGCCCTCCAACTGTTTGATTGGTTAAGTGTTTTATGTGCCGATAACAATGTTCGTCACTTCACCTTTCCCTGTCCAGTTGTACCTGCCGTACATATGTTCAAATTAAGGTTTGTTCGCACTGTCCTCTCCCCAACCAATTCCTCTCCCGTCCTGTGGTTTTCCAGTGACGTCCATTCCTCAGTGAACAATGACTAAAAACAGGACAGTCTTAGTAATTAATGGGGCAAGTAGCTGACAGGACATTCACTGAGGACATGAAACTACTCTGGGCTACCGGATACAGTCATGAGTGCTTTATATACTTTGTGCTGATTTTAACCTGCTGTTTTCCCCTGTAGAAAGTTCTATTCATTTTCCCCTTTAATGTGATTCCTTTTTTTTTTTTTTTTTTTTTTTTTAGAAAGGGGAGAAGGAAGTGAGTCAGTACACATCTGCTTTCCACTGTAATTGTTCTAGGCAGGGAGTAAAGTTGGAACTGTGTAGATTTTTCTTACACAAGTGTGTTTAATGTTTTTGTTATGAAAAAAATAAAAAAGAACACAGTTAAAATGACTGCATTTTATTCTAGATAAGTTTTATTTATGTATCTCAAAGATTATTCACTGTCTTATGGGTTGGTTGCATGACGTCTCGATACATAATTCATACAAATACAGCATTCAGCTGGAAAGCAGCTCACATACATATCTATAGTTGACTAAACTGAGATACAGCAATATAGCTTTTTTGCTCAAATGCACATGCCTTGTTTACTATGCAGACAACTATGTTAATGAACAAAGAAATCTGGTGCAATCAACATAAATACTAGTTTTGGCAAATCACACGAAGCATAGCTTAGTGGCAGGAATTTCGTAGGCTGGCAACGATTAATAGTCTGAAGACAAACCGAAGTTTCACACAAATTCAATTTAAGAATAACTGAATTATATACTTTACCATTTCCATAAACGGACATAATCAAGTTTGCAGAACCAAATGAACTTCACACTTGTGATAGGATTTTTGGACTGAGCTTTAACTTACTACTTTAGATAAGTGTTATGTTACTTATCTATGTGTTGCATATAGAGTTTAAAAAAAAAGAAAAATGGGTGGCTTCTTCTAACAGCTGTGGCATATTCAGATTAGTTCTTCTACAGTCAACATCAATATTTCAACAACATTTTGAACAACATCAAAAATAGCCAATGCGTTTGCCACAAAATTCTCAGTTTATGGTAATATATGAATGAACTGGTTGTCTTGACTGTCTGATATATAGCAAAACAGAATGAGTTATTTTAGGAAATTATTTGACACCAGCTGATTAAAATGATCCTCAATTACACATTTAACATTAACAAAAGGTATTAGGTTGAACTAAATCTGTGAATGCATCAGAATAAGTCAAAAACTGAGCAGATTTTGCGACTAACATCACATATACAGTATGAAGACGATTTGTTACTCAAATGCAGTTCGTGCCTTGGAGAGCAACTCACTGATCGTCCTGGTGTGAATATGTGTGAATATGTGACATGCTTTTCTGTGGAAGTTGCAGCTTTTACGTCTAGCGAGGTGTGCTCTGATCAGACTGAAGCAGTCGTACAATGGAGGGATCACTCTTGGCACCTTTGATGAATTCCTCCAGGGAAAGCCTTCCTGTAATATTAAAGAGGAAATGGTCAGTAATACCATATCATAGGGATATTTCCATACTTATGTGTGTACTAAGGCAAATTCTAGTGAAATATTATTTTACAATACATACACAAAACTTAGGCAGACAACACAAGGGAAATTTAGGGAAACGACAATAGAACTGAGGCTTCATGGTGAACAGAAAAGTTAACAGTCTTGCTTCTACTGCTGATGCAACGGATTTGTGTTTAAATGATTACATGTTGATGGTCTTATACAGCTCTTGGCCAACATAGCCCCAACATAAGTTGAATTTGTATTGATTTAGCCAATAAAGCAATAGATGCAGTTACTGAAACTAGATCTGAAACTTAGAGAGACATCACTTCAATAGCAGTGTTCATTCGTTGTTCTCCAGTAAGCGCTTTATCCTGATAAGTGTGCTGGTGGGTCTGGAGCCTAACCCAGGAGCAATGAGTATGAATATAGGAATAAATTGCTGGCTAGGTGGACACCAGACTATCACATGTACACTGTGGGATTTAAAGTGGTCAATCTGCCTATGGGTATGTGCTTGGAACGTAGCAGGAAAGTGAAGAACCATGAAGAAACCCTACGATTAAGTCTAAGAAGACTTAATCGTAGAATTGACACAGGGACCCTTGAACTGTGAGGTGGCAGTGTTTTTTTCTGTACTACTGTGTTACCCAAGTAGTCTTCGCTGGTCTTATTTTTTTTGGTCAATTACTTCAGTATAATTAGACAAGCACACAGTCATTTATTTTCTAGCTAGAAGGCACTAAGCACTGAATTTACAGATGCCACAGTGGTTGCATAATATTTCAGGGCCTTATTTTCTCTTCCCAATGAGAACACTGCCAGCTGTGTCCTTGGAACTTTAAGCTGATTCCCAGATGTCAGTGCCACAGCTGGGATACTTAATGCTTGCTGAAGTGTGTATGTGAAAAACAAAATACAAGCCTGTCAATAATCCACTTCTGCTACCCTTAATGTCACTTCATCGTGATACTATCAGTACAAAAATGACATCATAAAAAAATACAACTCATTTTACGATATATTTTTTTACCATCATTGTCTGTGTCCATTTGTCTAAAAATCTTGTCAGTGCGTTTCTCTGGGGTCGACTCATCCTCCGGCATCTTCATTACAGAGGACACCATTTTGTAGATTGCCTGTGTTTATAGAAAAAAAAATCTCAACTGATTATGCAACAATTAAATTGCTCGCTCAATTCTGAAAACCCTCTGCTATTTTGATCACCAATAAATATACTTGTATTACGAATAATAATCATAGTTAGCATTATTTTTTTTGTTAATGCACACACAGCCCTTATACTTAATTGCCATATTTTGCTACAACCATATGGCCTGTGGAACAGCAGCTTGATGTGTTCTGTTTATTTAAGTGACTATATCACCAAACATTCATGTGAACCAATACTGATATGGAACAAACTGCTCTAGCAACAGAAGCCTACAAATACAGTGCAAATACAGAACTGCAAATAAAATAAAATAAAATGCAAGAAAGCAAATTTGGGAAAGGTTTTCCAGATAACGTGGATTTTTCTGCCCCAAATTTAATTTCATTTATTTTTGAAGATGATTTCTTTGACCTATAGACCCCTTTAGGTCCTGTCTTAAAGCGTCACTTGGTAAAATCGACAAACCTCCACAGAAAAAATAATTAATAGTTAACTAAGCAGTGTCTTCATAGCTTGTGCTTTCATATCACCTGCACTATTTCCAGCATCTCGGCTCGGCTGATGTATCCGTTCCCGTCCAGGTCGTACATGCTGAAGGCCCAGCGAAGCTTCTGTTCCAGACTTCCACGAGATGTCACACTCAGTGCAATGATGAACTCTCGGAAATCAATAGTTGCATCACCGTTGGTGTCAAAGGTACGAAATACATGTTCTGCAAATTTTGAGGCATCCCCATATGGAAAGAAATTGGCATAGATTTTCTTGAACTCATCCACAGTTAAGTGACCAGTGGGGCAATCTTTAAGGAAGCCACGGTACCACTCCTGCAACTCATGGTCTGTGAATTCTGTGTTTTCCCGCAAATCATTCAGAACCTCTGGACGCAGTTTGCTGTTCTGTTTCCCCATGGTGATAACGCACTCCTACACCTGGACCCCACTGCTGGATCACTCCTGTGTCTGGGGGTCTCACACCCGCCCTAAAAATGATAACAAGATGCATAAAAATAATCAGTAATTTCAACATTCTCGGACATTTTCCTTTTTGATTTTCCATTAAACACTCTTTTTTTCTCAGGTGGGGATTTGACCAGATAGAGAAAGATATTACATGTACTGAGATGAGGGAAATTAGTCTAGTATCCATGGATACCATTTAATGGCCTATTAAGGTTAAAATGTATTGATTTCTCGTTGCTGGTGTGGTGAGGGTGGGGAGCTACAGTAATGGCCATCTGTGAGATGCTTACAAAAGGTCATGACTGGCAGTAGATAACCTAGGAATCTGCCAAGACGGTGTGAGTTACAAGCCAGATAATACAAAGAAGGTTACACTCCTGTCTTTAGGAATAAATGTTGCAGTGGAGTGTTACAGCAGTGAATTACAATAATGCATTCATAGCCAGAACAATTTCTGTGAATATGCATGTGTGTGTGTGTGTGTGTGTGTGTGTGTGTGTGTTTTATTTTACACCTTCTGCATTCTCCACACTCTCTACATCTCCATCCTAAATTCTACACATACTTTTAGATGGCTTTAACACACGATGAGCCATTTTCTCCAAAGCTCAGGGTGGGGAAAATTAAATTCTCTGCTAAATTTATCTAATTTAATCTAATGCTTCTTTGATCTTTTAGCATGAGTAAGAATGTGCTATATGCCACATTAGAGAGCTGCTGACTGTTGAACAGCTCTGATCTGAACCTATCAGCTTTTTTTTTTTATAGTCTAACATGCAGCTCCAAATCTCCAGCTGTGAAAGCAATCAATATGATTTGCAGGATTTTATGCACACTTCAATTTAAGTTTGTTCCTTGAAAATAAAACAAAATGATCCGTTTTCTAGGAAGTGGGATTAAAATGCTCAAATAACTTGCCTATATAAAAACACTTTTTTTTAGACTATATAGATGAAGTGACTGGGCAAGACTAAATGTAATGGTAGGTTATATCATACGCTTAAACCTACAACAGCTTAATGCTAAAGATGCTTAAAAAGAAATGGCAGGGTGTCACCACTTGTGTCTAAATCGTACTTTTTTGCCGTTTTTTGTTTTTTTTTTTAGAATTGCCTTTAAATCAATCTTTGGAGCAACCAGCATTTTTTCTATTTTTTTATTTTTTTTTATCTCACATTGTACTTTTTTAACAATCTTAACTTGAAACGGAAATATCTGGAACAGTTAAAATGTACCTTTATACACTTCATTATATTTGGTGAGTTTGCTTTTGTATCTTATGCTTTAAGATGGGAGGTTTTGCACAGACTCATATTTTTCAGTGTCCGCCTCTTCAGTAGGAAGTTGTTTCTCTCAGTCTGATCCTATGATCTGAGTCACTGGTCACTGCTGCTCCGCTCCTTGCAGACATAACCATGGGCGTAGTTGAGATTTACTCACTCCTACTTTCCTTCAAATGCTTGCCAAGCCACTATAAAACGCACAACTTTCCAGTCTGCAGAACGAAATGCAGTGGCATGGAAAAAGATACGCTGCATGCAAGAAGACTTGTCGTACAGGCTCTTTTTTTAGTTCAAATAACAATGACATGGGGGTAGTACAAATACAGAGCTGAAATTCAGTACAGAGTGTTTTGTATCCAAAGATATCAAAACAAAATCTTGGTCAACCTGAGTGAGAAAAGTCAAAAAGATTTCTCTGTTAAATGTAGAATTTGCTTAATTTGTGTATGATAATCACAAATCAAAGTATTTAATCACTATTGCAGAGAAAGCCTACTTTTGGGAAAATGCTGTGCATAGTGAATGTTTTATACTGACAGGGTTTATTGAGCAGCAAATAACAAGTTGGAATTCAGACACCATTAATGATTTGACTTCCTCACCATATCAGGGTCTGTGTTTCTTGCTTGTTCATGCACGTTTATAACGTTTCTGAAATTACTATTCTGAACACATTCTCATTTACTCAAAATATAACATGTATAAATATTTACATTATTAAAGCGCAATCTTCCAGAAAAGATTATCCCATTAACAGAGGTGTTAAAATGATCCAGCATACATTGGGATGGTAATCAGGTGTTGAATGTACATTATGTGGAGATGTTTATCAAAGAATGTTTCTCTCCAGGCCATGACTGCTTGTCGCGCTGTGCCTGATTACACATTACCGCCAAGTCAACCTCACCCATGCTGAACTGACTAAACCAGAATGTTCTTTTGTACTTAGCCACAAGTTTGCACTATCATGCGACACCAAATTCCCAGCAGGACATCTGTGCAAAAATCAAGACTGAGAAACAGACAAAGCTCAGCACTAACTTCTCACTATTATAACTCACTATTTCATACGTATTTCTTAGCTCTTTATATAATATAATAGAGTTCCACGCAGTACACCTTAACATGTGCGGGTTTGTTGACATTAGCTGTCTTGGTACAATTCTCCTGGTGGTTGTAGAGTAGTAGGGAGTCAACTTTGGTCCATCATGCATAAATAATCGAACCCATTAACCTCTTTGTGTTTGTGTAAGCCTCGTTAAGTCCCTGTGTTTGAAAGCTGGGTAACCGAAATCTATCCTGACTGGTGTTCACAAATCTGATGGCTTTCTCCTGCTTCACTGGAGCAGAAGCTGAGCCTAAACTAACACCTCGTGTGTTAAATCATCAGATACGTCCGGGTAGGTTTTTTTTTCCATCTCTCTCTCTCTCAACTTGTTTTCATCAAAAGGTCAATGCTTTCTTACTGACTGAAACACTTAATGTCTGGTTGTATGCCACCAGATCTAACTCAGATCACACACAGGCATGATATAATGTCTGTCTCTTACTCCCAATAAAAAAATAAATAAAAAGCCCTCACTCCAGCTGTAGTATGTATAAATCCTGATCTGACAAAAATGACAACTAATCTCTCCAGTAATGTTTGAATGGTTTGTAATTCATGCCTAATCTTCAATAGCACTTCTGTCACACAGACCTGAAAGTGGTCGTGACTCAATCAGTGACATTTACACGAGACATTTTCCTTTCACACTTACTAAATGACTTAGAATGGTCTTTATATCACATCTATCATCTCCATGTACCTGATATTTAAAAGATAAACACAAGGGTCACATTTATTGTCACAGATCACTAATGTAGATGGATGTAAATAAACACAAAATAAATGCTCTGCAAAACAAAATATCCAGCAAGAAGTTTGCCTTTTGTGTGAATAACAAACAGTTGGAAAGTCGAATTAAAACGTGTCGAATCCCAGCTTATTTTGTATTATCCAGAATGAACTTGAACTTACCTTCAAGTAGCCTAAAGACTATTAAGAGCTCTCTTCCGGTTGGAGAAATGTTTCCTTGGTAACGGAGAAAAATATGAGTTTGCTTATAGCTACACGACTTTTAAAGTATATTTCCAAGTGTTTCCATTGTCGTACAGCTTGTAGAATGCATTATTTCATAGCACGGCAGGTGTTTTTTTTTACCTTTTACCCTGAATAAAACAGGCTCCATCGTTTATTAAGCTAACATCTGAAACCTTCTCATCATTTCTGCTGCTGGGAGATCCGATACCCTGGACCTGCCTGCTCTGGACGAGACCACAAATGTTTCTAGGGGGGACACTTTAAGACGGTTGATTATACTAGCCTATTTTACTTTCGTAAAATCATTTTTTTCGATTAAAGCATTTTATTATACTTTTTAAAATGGAGTATTAAAACATGTTCCCAAAATCAAAGTCTTCAAAGCAAGTCTTTAACAGCGGTTTTTGAGATAACATCCTATGATCTTATGTGGTTTAGTCCAAATGCGCTCCGCTTCGGAAAAGGCAGCTGTGGCAACAACGCACTATGGAAAAAGAACCGTTCTGACTCAACGGCAAGAAAAAAGGCGTTTTTATCGTATTAGTAAACTGTCCTTAAATACGATAAATGAGGTGAAGACGGTGTTTTTAGTTGTAACAGTTTAATAGTGTATTGGATGTTGATATTAGAACAAAAAGCTCTAAATAAAGTTTCTAAATAAATTAATTCAAAACCTTGCTGTGAACAAACAGTTGTTTGGTAGATTATCAGGGAGAGTGAGAGTGAGAGAGAGAGAGAGAGAGAGAGAGTGTGAGAGAGAGACAGACATACAGGCAGAGAGAGACAGAGAGAGGGAGAGAGACAGGCAGAGAGAGAGATAAAATATATCCTTAGAACACATTGTTAAATGAACCCAAGCACTTACACTGAAAATGCACAGCTCATTACTATATAAGAAAAAAATAATTCAAAACTTTGGTTTGAAAACAAACAGTTGTTTGGATGATCAGAGAGAGACAGACAGACAGTGGAGAGAGAGAGAGAGAGAGAGAGAGAGAGAGAGAGAGAGAGAGAGAGAGAGAGAGAGACAGACAGACAGTGGAGAGAGAGACAGACAGACAGTGGAGAGAGAGAGAGAGAGAGAGAGAGAGAGAGAGAGAGAGAGACAGACAGTGGAGAGAGAGACAGACAGACAGTGGAGAGAGAGACAGACAGACACTGGGGAGAGAGAGAGAGAGACAGACAGAGAGAGAGAAAGTGAAACAGAGACAGACAGACAATGAGAGAGTGAGACAGACAGACAGAGAGAGATTTTAAGCATATAAAATATATCCTCCAGAACACATTGTAAATGATCCCAGGAATTTACACTGAAACTTTACAACACTGGAAATTTTGACATAGACTAATAACACCAGAGACATATAGTTCATGACAGCCCATAGAAGGCAATGTATACATTGTATGAAATTCGGCACAGTGACACAGGACAGCTACACAACACTTTTGGTGGTCCTCTGATTTGGGTCATGCCAAGTTCACGTATACCATGATTTTCTGCCCTTTTGTTTTATAAAAATTTGTTGGGTTTATTTCCCACTTCTACAAATTTTGTACAATCCCTCATGACATTTGGATCACAGCACTGAGACTATCCCAAACAAAACTTGTTTATATCCTTGGCAACAAGTACTGATAGTTGCAGTGGCTTCTTGTATTTCTCGGTTGCTAAAGGGTGGGACCAGAATGTACATGGCCCTTTAATTGTCACTTTAAACTATACTTATTGTCACTACTACTATTATTTCAAGTGGCAACAGAAGTTTGAAGTGGTTTAGCAGTAGCAATAGTAGCAGAGAGAAAAAGATATCCAAACCCTCAATAACAGATAATACATGTAAGTTCTGCTCATGTTATATAAAACAGAAGTTATGACAGTCATAAAAGCTTGTCTTTAGAGCCTAATCCTAAGATTTTAATCCTAATTTAGCAAAATGAAAAAGCGTTGTTTATTCCATTTTTATATTACTTTAATTAAAACCTGTTCATGGAGAAAATGCACATGGGGTAAACAAATCTTTAAGTGACATTTGGGTTAACTGAGGTGTGAGATTGGATTTGAAAAAGCTAGGTCATAGGAAAATCTAACATATTACATACTGGGACTAGGGCCCTTATTATTCTGATCTGGTTCATATATTGATCAGTCATGAAACGTCCACTAGGGGGCGTGTTTGCATGTTTTTCTGAGATGCTGGATTTGTTGGAGCTCACTGAAGCAACAGGTCACATGCAGTAAACTAAACACTACTGTGATAGAGGATAACAGGAAAGACACACACACAACATGTAACATGCTATTCTGTGTTACACAATTATCTCTTATCCACTCTTACACAATGCTGTATCCTAGCCATATTTGCTAGTTTACAAAGTGAGCCAAAAGCAAGATCAAACCCTGGAGCCTGGAACTTCGAAGCAGCAATTTCTGTTAAAAACATTGAGAAAAAAGGTCATTTTGACCTATAAACCATGTATCTATCATCTGCTACCAGTTTGTACCAGGATAAAGAAAAGAACCATGAAATATAGGTACTAAAATAGGTATAGGAGTAAATTGGCAACTTATGGCAATCTATAAGTAAGTGATATCTTTCATAATTTGTGAATTCGGAAAGCATGTGTGCCAGGGTTTTAGCCATGCATCAGTGTCACTGTTGTGTATTATACACAAGTGATTTCCAACACATTTACATTCACCCTCTTCTCCTGCTCATGCAAGTGAATCAAGTTATCTATTAGCATGTATATTTTATTGCAAGGTTTGTTTGTCCACGGTAATATTGAAGGTTAAAAGGAATAGGTTAAAATGCAAAAAAAAAAAAAAAACACATTCAAAACTCATGAACACATTTCTATCAGTTACATAAGTACATTGTATATATCAACTGTGTCTGAGAAAACTCAACTCCCTAAAAATACATATAAAGAGAAAAGTCAGGTTAAGCTTATGGTTATCTGCAATGTTATGGTATTGATCTTTTTTTTTTATTCTGGAAATATTCAACAATTGTGTTTAAAAATGTGCAATAATAATAATAATAATAATAATAATAATAATAATAATAATAATAATAATAATAATAATAATAATAATAATAATAATAAATATTATTAAGATGTCTATATTAAGAAATTACTATTTAAAAATTACCAATTGATTTTATAAACTGTATTTAATGAATAGAAAATTAAGTAAATCAAGCAAGGATGTCATCAGAAGGTTCAGCAGTTTGTTATTATTGATTTTGTTTTCAGAATTTGTTTTCAAAACCAAATTTACTGGGTCAGCATTGCCAATCAGATTACAAAACCAGACTCTTTGCTACCTCCAATAAGGAACCAGGGCAAAGTTTAGAATTATTTGTTTATGGGTTGAGTCCATTTTAAATCAAGGTTATTATTCTAAGTTTATAACTTGGGTAAAAATATAAAATTGTTGCCTAATGAGAGAGAGAGAGAGAGAGAGAGAGAGAGAGAGAGAGAGAGAGAGAGAGAGAGAGAGGTTAGACAAATGTTAGAAAGAGATTATATGAAGCAGTTTACAAATACATAAATATGTTGAAATATGATTCATGACATTATAAAAAAAAGCAAACACTACATAGACACGTCTGTTTTTTTGGGTTTTTTTTTTTTAAAAAAGAGAGAAAGAAGCGTGAAATAATTCAATTAAATAATTTGTTCATTGTGTTCATATGAGTATAGTTTGAAAAATAAATGTGCATTTCATGATGAACTCAAGTGTTCTAGACAATAACAGTCTGATTGATTGCAGAGTACAGTTTGTACCATGTACCCAAGTAATTTAGTTAGCTGTCTGACTAACACAAGCTTATTTCATGATAATAATAATTTAGATGACAGTTAAGTGATTAGTGTGGAACTATGACCACTGCACTCTTTTCCATATCTTTATGATGTTCAGCATACATGCAAAGCCTGGATTTATGCTACTCACGCACACACACACACACACACACACACACACACACACACACACACACACACACACACACACTCTCAAAATGTTTATAGTCCACTTTCATGTATAATAAAATCATACATGACTAATTTGTCATTTTATAATTGTTTTTATAATTATTAAAACACATCCCTAGTTGTTATAGGTCATACAATATGTACCTGCAAGTGTTTGATAGTTTGGCTATAAATTTAACTTCATTCATTCATCTTCTACCGCTTATCCAAACTACCTCGGGTCACGGGGAGCCTGTGCCTATCTCAGGCGTCATCGGGCATCAAGGCAGGATACACCCTGGACGGAGTGCCAACCCATTGCAAGGCACACACACACTCTCATTCACTCACGTAATCACACACTATGGACAATTTTCCAGAGATGCCAATCAACCTACCATGCATGTCTTTGGACCGGGGGAGGAAACCGGAGTACCCGGAGGAAACCCCCGAGGCATGGGGAGAACATGCAAACTCCACACACACAAGGTGGAGGTGGGAATCGAACCCCCAACCCTGGAGGTATGAGGCGAACGTGCTAACCACTAAGCCACTGTGGCCCCCAATTATAAAATTATAACTTTTTTACACCACTTCTCAACTTTATTATTAAAATATTTTTGCAAACAAATTTAAAAGCATGATAATGAAGAATTTGTTTCCTGATTTGTTTGTTAATTGTCAGCCTTTACAGTACTTATACATACTTTACAGTACTACAGCAATTTTGCAGGTTATTGTCCATTTCTTTAGGGTTTTTCTGGATAAATTAAAGCAACACTGGATCCATATGCTGATAACACATAAAGAATTCAAATGTACATAATGAGAATTTTGAATAGGTTGATTTATATTACAGCAGTACTGTAGCTGTAAAGTATTTTAGCCTCTAGTTTTAAGTCATAAAAGTTTTAAGGCATTCATATTTTTTCTTATGCTTTTAAGCTTCACTGAAGAATACAAATGCTCTCATTAGTAATCCAAAACCAAAGCAATGTTGCAGACAAAAAAGGCTAAACTAACCAACTGCTAGCTGTCTCGGGGTGTCATTCAGTCTCCTCAATATTCAGAGTGTCAAATAAAATAAATATATATGGGAAAGTAAACTATTCAATTCTTTATGTATATAGCTTGAAAATGAAACTATAACTGATCAGGGATTTATCACAACAGAAACTAGGATAAGCCCAAATATTTAGCCCATAGTTTAAACAAGGCTATTCTTCCTGGGCAAATCTATCTGAGGAGGAAGAGGAGGAGGAGGCACTACAATTATTTATAATGGTACTCTGAATATCTGTGCTTTTATAGCAGTCACCAGGCCTCTACTCTAAATTTTGAATTTACAAATTCTTGTAAAATGATTCTTCTAGTGGGACTTCCTTCAGCTTACACATCCTTCAGCTCTACTGGACTGACAGCTGAAGACTTTGCCAAAAGCTATTCAGTATAGTCACTCCTTGCGATTTAACCAGTGAAGTTGTGCAAATGGGACAGGACCAAGTCAACTAGCACTCATGTTCACATATCACATGAACTAACAATAAACCTAAGAAATGGACTAAAAAATGTAATGTTTAAATCAATTTAAAAACTTTAAAAAGATCAAACAAAATAAATTTTCACCAAGTCTCCTTACACAATACAAGATTTGCTTTTCTTCTTAATGGCTATTCAGCAGCTTGTCTTTTGTCTTAGACGTTACAGTCCTGATTTGAAATGGATGAGCTCATCAGTGCTGGTACAAAGGTTGAGTCCAACTCAGCTGTAAGGGCCAACGTCCATCTATAATATATTTGTGTAGACTGTTTGTCTTGTAATGTAATATATTCTTATACTAGTGTAAGCCCAGAATGTGTGTGCTTATTGTTTATCAGCTATAAGTTCTTTATCCATCCTACTTATTATTATTTTAACTTTAGTCTTTAGAAAAAAACTTAAAGTTTAAATAGCAAATCAAACCAAAACAAACCAATCTAACAAAAAAATATAGCAAGACATGGAACTCAAATTTAAACTGAGTTTTATTGTGTTCACTGTTCACAGGTAGGACTCCCATGTTGTAGACAATAAAATAAACTATATTTAAGGTATTATATAACATGGCATTTAACCAAGTATAATAATGTATTTTGGCTTGTTACCTTTGACTATATATTGTAAAATTCACATATTGAATCTTGGAACACTGTGGCCAACACAAGGCTTTGTGTAGGTCAGGCTACCAGAGTAAACCACTGATGACAGAAAAACGTACTGTGTCTCCTGTTTGTTTTTGTATCTGGTTTAAAATCATTATCTGTTTAATCTGAATAAGTTATTTACAGTATGTCCTTAGGATACTCTAATCCCTCACAGGTACTCACACCATCTCACACATTCATGAGGTGTCATTCACACCAAGGGGCATCATAGAAGCACCATTCCATTTACCAGAATGCTTTTAAACAGAGACCAGGACAATATTCAAAAACATTAATAATCAGACCTGAAGCTCGAAGCCAGGACTCAAGCCATAACTGTTATTATTATTATTATTATTATTTTATATATATATATATATATATATATATATATATATATATATATATATATATATATATATATATATATATATATACACGTATATATATATATATACTATATATATATATATATATATATATATATATATATATATATATACGTATATATATATATATATACACGTATATATATATATACACGTATATATATATATATATATATACGTGTATATATATACGTATATATATATATATATATATATATATATATATATATATATATATATATATATATATATATAATATTATTATTATTATTATTATTATTATTATTATTACTTCTGGTGAAGGAAGCTACTTAAACAATATATTGTGATTCATAAATGACTTTGCTCTGTAAAACTAATTAACTCAGGTATCCCAAGATAAGTCAGGGATAACTAATGGATATTAAACATTAAGATATTACATAAGTGAGAAATATTGAGCAATAGGACTTTGAATCAAATGTCAAAGTAGTAAATCAGACATAATGGGTTAATGACAGGTCATTTGATCAACTATGTTTGCTGCTTGGGTTTTCTAAAATGGATAGAGTGTAGGTAATATTGTAGTAGTGCAAATATATCATTCATTATTATAACAACCCTAATGTAGAGTAGCATTGTTCCCCCTCTACATGTCCTAATTCTCTCTCTCTCTCTCTCTCTCTCTCTCTCTCTCTCTCTCTCTCTCTCTCTCTCTCTCTCTCTCTCTCTCTCTCTCTCTCTCTCTCTCTCTCTCTCTCTCTCTCTCTCTCTCTCTCTCTCTCTCTGTGTGTGTATATACTATATATATCTGTTAATGCTCCCTAATGTATTATTTGTGTGTTTCGTTTACAGAGATTCATGTGAAATGAAAGCATTTTAAGTCAGTTACTCTCCCTGTGCCTTTATCTAAGTTTTGATATTATGGTGGACTTTTACACACACTCATGATAAGACTAAGGTCTGTACTGTGAGGGCATGTGAACATGTAGTGATTAATAAGATCCCGTACTGTTGTTGTCTATGAACCCAAGGGTCATGTTTCATACAAATAGGATTTTATAGTTTTTTTGCTGACAAAATATTACAGCACCCTAGGAAAACGATATGACATTGATTTTGTTATTATAATATACAAATATTTTAAAGTGGTCCCTGGTTACTCAGACCTTATTCACATAAATAAAGTATGCTTAAACTGTTTGGCACTGAATTCTTGTTATATAAATGCTTTTAATTAAATCAATTTCTCACTGTGTCTAATTTTGGCTTCCTATTAATAAACCACCTTTTTCTTAATCTTCTCACTCAACAACACCTATATGCCTATATACAACATGCTGTTATACTCACTCATCTCACTCACTCATTTTCTACCGCTTATCCGAACTACCTCGGGTCACGGGGAGCCTGTGCCTATCTCAGGCGTCATCGGGCATCAAGGCAGGATACACCCTGGACGGAGTGCCAACCCATCACAGGGCACACACACACACTCATTCATTCACGCAATCACACACTACGGACAATTTTCCAGAGATGCCAATCAACCTACCATGCATGTCTTTGGACCGGGGGAGGAAACTAACTGGAGTACCCCGAGGAAACCCCCGAGGCACGGGGAGAACATGCAAACTCCACACACACAAGGCGGAGGGCTGTTATACTGTTATACTGAATATGTGCTAAAACAGTGTGGACAGGGATTTCAAGTCATATTCAGACAAGACAGTGCAAATGTTTTTATTGCCAAATGAAATACCTTATGTAAATACAATGCTTCCTCTGCTAGATAGACCTTGAAAAATACCTTTTGTGCAAATAATTAATAAAATAAAGGTTTTTTGAATTCAGTGATCAATGACCCTCACATAACTATGCATTGATCACTTTGTGAACCTTGTCCAACAACAGCAGTGATTAGATGAAATGAGTGCTAGCTTGCATAGCAGTAAGCAATGGACAGAACATACCGTCTGGAATACAGGCCCAGAAGAGAAAATTTCTCCCTTTTTACTGAACTGACAGGTTGTTAAATTGAATAATTCCCATTTGAAATATATTATAGTTTTTTATCCTACATTCACCCAACACTTTATTAGGAACATCTGTACACCTACTAATTCATGCAATTATCAAATTTGCTATTCGTGTGGCAGCAGTAACATGTATGCAGATACAGGGCAGAAGCTTCATGTAATGTTCACATCAACCATAAGAAATTGCAAAACATGTGATCTCAATGATTTTGTTTGTGGCATTATCGGTGATGCCAGATAAACCGGTTTGATTATTTCTATAACTGCTGATCTCCTGGGATTTTAAAACACAACAGCCCTAGATTTTACTAAGAGTGATGTAATAAAGAAAAAACATCCTGTAGACCGGAACCACTTGTCGATGAGAGACTCAATGGAGAATTGCCAGACTGGTTCAATCTGAACAACTGCGGTGAGCAGAAAAACATCACGACACATAGAACCTTTATGTGGATGTACTACAGCAGCAGAAGACTGAAGACTGAGGTTGTACTTCTGTCAAAAGCTGCAGTGGGCACAAGCTCATCAAAACTGGAAAGCTGAATTTGGCATTAGCAGCATAAATCTATGGACCCGACCTGCCTTGTGCTAACAGTCCGGGCTGGTGGATGTGGTGTAATGGTGTGGGCAGGGAATGTTTTCTTGGTATACATTGGGCTGATTTATACAATAAAATCGCCTGAATGTCATAGTCTATTTGAGTATCTTAACATACAATAAAGGAGTGCTTGTGAATTCTGATTTGAAGAAAAATCGGGAGATCAGAAGTAATAATGCTGTGGGACTAATGAAGTATGATGGTGAATGATGTAGATAAAAAACAGTTCAGTCTAATGTATATGCTAATCGAATTATTTAACATAAGCTAGACAACAAACTGCAATCCATCAGTTGGCCAACATTATACTAGATCATTCAATGAAACTAGTCTCCTTTGTCCTGCCAGAGAAGTGGATGGTCTGAACTTTGGAGCAGGGCTGAACTACTTGTTCCTCCAATGTCACCTCCCATTCCAGCTGGGGTATAAAAGGCCAAGAATAACACACAAATTAGTCCATCCAGCGTACTCGACTGCCATTGCAAGGCAAGAGTTTATTGAACCCATCATGGGGGATACTAAGCTCTTTGTTTTGCTGCTTTTATATGCCATTGTCGTTACTGGTAAGTATTAAGATTTTTTTTCCTGCTGGACTTCCTGCTGAAAAAGAGAATCTTTTTATGTGAAATCATAAATATTTTATGTGAAGGTGTGTAAAATACTGAAAGAGACATTTGAAGGGAACAATCAAGCGAGCTTAATTTTTTTTTTCTGAAATGCTTTTTAATTTTTGCTTGTAGATGCTCAAGATGATGAAGCAGTGTGCCTTTGTAAGTACCTTGTATTATTGCCAATAGAAGAATACTGTCTATGATTTTACATGATCAGTAAAGAAATATTAAATAGAAATATTAAATATTTAACTTTTTTATTCAAAATTACGATGAAAATGTAGTGAATTATGGAACAAGGAAAAATGTACCCTATTTGCATGTTTTACTTTCCTTTGGCATAAAAGCTCTGTGAAACAGGTGCAATTAAATGTTGCTTATCTCCCCCTAGTGGCTAAAAGATACAAGAGCTTTCACAAGTATGAGTACCTTTATGAATCTGAGTCTCTAAACACATTGAATGGAGCTATCAATGGACCCAAAATCAGCTGCAAGGTACAAAGAACCTCAATAATCTGACCAGATTTTATTCAAAATCTTCTCTGGAAACAATGGTTTCAGACTCTTCTAATGTATTACAGGTTGAGATTCAGGTTCCTGGTACATGTCACTTCAATGTGCACACCACGGAGTGCACACTGAGTGAAGTCATCAGTGTCGATGCAGATGGAAACCCAATCTTTGCATCTGCTGCTGGTGCCGACACTTTCAAGGCTCAAATGGAGAAGTATGTTAGAATAAATATGTACATTTTTTTTATTGTAAAACTTTATTGTAAAAAGTTTTACACCAAAAATGTTTTTAATGTATTGCATTATCATGTATAACACCTTACCATGTCTCATAAAATCATCACACAGTGAAAGCAAAAATTTTTATTTATTCCATTATAAATTATTCACTAAGATGCAAAAACCTTTATACCTGCTTTCTTTCTCAGGAATCCATTAAAGGTCATTGTAGAAGGTGAGAATGACATCAAGCTTTTCCCTGAGGATGGTGAGCTAATCAACATCCTAAACATCAAGAGAGGTATCATTTCTGCCCTGGCTGTGCCTGTGCTCCAAGAAGAAAAGAATAAGCAAATGGTCAGTTTGAAAATAAAATACATATAAATGCTTATGGCTCCTTGCTGTAAAAAAACAACATGTATAAACCTTCCACGATTTAAAATTTGTTCCCAAACCAGCCTACCATCTATGGTCTGTGTGAGACTCATTACACCGTAAACACCAGGGAAGATATTGCCACTGATGTGACCCTTAACAGGGATTTGTCCAGATGTGACCAGTTCAGGCCAATCAAGGACCACACCAGCCCCCTGGCTATAATTAAAGGCATGGTAAGTTTATTGTGAGCTCCAAAAAAGACATTTCTTTTAAGTGGCTTGGAGGTGAATTACTAAAACTATGTGATTAAAATTTCATTATGGCAGTGAATTATGGTCAGATTCTCTTTTTTAAAGACCTTCCTCTTTGTCTCCTATAGCATTATCCACTTGCCCAGCTGATCCGCAGCAAACAGACATGCAGCTACAAATTTGACAATGCTCAGAAACACATGACCTCTGGGGTTTGCACTGAGGACCACCTTCTTGTACCCTTTTCTCATAAGTGAGTAATTTAAACTATAGCTTAACTAAGGTTGCTCTGAATTGTAATAATTGTTATCACTGTTACATCATTTAATCTCAATAATCATCACCAGGGAGAAGTATGGAGTTGCCAGTGTAGGCAAACAGACACTGTCTCTGTTGGGAGTGACTGAGTACAACGAAAGAGTGTTTGATCACAGTAAGTTCCATCTGTAAGAACACTGAGTATTTGTTAAGTAAAAACAATAGATGTGCTGACTTTTGACTTTGATCTTTATTAGACGAGGCCAACATGAAGACACTGCACCTTGATGAAAGTGTTGATATGAGCCCGAGTCAAGATAAAAATGCCATCCTTGCTGTTCTGAGGGAGCTCTCTGGCCTTTCACGCACCACTGATGGACAAAAGAGAGCTCACCTCGCTTACAAGCTTGTAGCTGTAATGCGAAAGATGAATGCTGATACACTGTCTGACGCTTTGCCAGAGGCTCTGGATATCTCTCCATCCCTGACCTACCAGGTTCTGTTCCAGTGTGGCACCCCAGAGTGCAGCGGTGCCTTGATGCAAGTCCTCAGGACCTTCAAAAGCTCATCCACTGAAATTGATGCTGCAGTCTATGCTATGGGAATGGTACCCAACCCCTCTCGTGTGCTTGTTAAAGAAATGCTGGAGACGGCCAAGTTTAAGCCAAGCAAACTCATTTACTATGCTACAAGCAATGCTGTCAGAAGGTGGTGCATTAAAACACTGATAAATCATCATTATTATCACCTTGAATACACCACTGAGTTGTTATCATTTAAATATTACTTTTTTCATGTTATAATACCAGGCTCTATAAGGCTGAGGGAAGAGTCACTCCTGAAATCCAGGCGGTGGCAGATTATGCCCTTGAAAATATTGGGGACTGCACAGGTGACCAGGAACACATCTATTTGTCTCTAAGAGTAGGTTCACTTGATTTTCATTCAGTCTCTGTTTGAAACCCTTGATATTCCTGTGGAGACATTTAATTAATTGCCGTAATACAATCTTGCAAAGGTTGTTGGAAACATGGCTGAAGCTTTAGGTGCTGCCAGTCCTGCCCTGAAGTCAGCTGTGATTCAGTGCATTAACCAAGTAGCTGCCTCCACCGAGGTTCAGCAAGCAGCCATCCAGGTCTTCAGACTGACTGCAATCCCCCAAGAGGTATAAATTCTCATACTAGCTGAAAAGCAAAACTCATCTCAGCTTGATTCCCTCTGATCAGTCTAACACTACTGTATTCTTTTTACAGGGCAGTACAGTGCTAATGCAGGTTCTACTGGATGAAACAGCTCCTGTGCAGAAACGTATTGCTGCTTACCTCATTCTCATGAAGGATCCCCAGCCCAATGAACTTGCACTGTTGGTTGCAGCTCTGCCCAGTGAAGGAAATCTCCAGGTCAAGAGCTTTGTAATATCTCATCTTACCAACATTCTGAGCTCAACAGCACCAGAGACCAAAGAGTGAGTAAAATAATTTAAAGAAAGTCTAATTTTGCTCAACTGAACACTGAGACCACTTATTGTATTAGAGATATTAATGACTTATTATTGCATTATTCCAGAATTAAATCTGGAAAGTCTGGACTAGCCTAGCAATATTAAAAATTAATTTTTAATTTTTTTTGTTAGACTGAGGCAGAAGATTCTTGACACGCTTCAAGGCAATGAGGTTGGAAATCCCATGGATGCCACTAAATTTTCTCGGAACTACAAAATTGGCTCTCTGGAGGGAAATATGATTTTTGACAAAGAAAATGAACTGCCAAAGGAAGTCATGCTTGAAATGACCCTGAATGCTTTTGGATATGACATTGACATGGTTGAGGTACAGAGAAATTACAATTAAGTATCTCAAACCCTAGCTGCATCATATGTACAGTAGCTTCTTTATTTTTTACTATTTGTTCTCACTTTCAGTTTGGTATGGAGGGTAAGGGACTAGAGCCAATTGTTGAGGCCTTGTTTGGTCCAAATGGTTTCTTTCCTGATACTGTGATGAAGACTGTTTACTATGCTGCTGATAAGATGCCTTCCCAAGTTAATGAGATCCTCAAGACCATGATCCCAGCCTTGAATGAAAGAAAAAAGAGACAGGTATGTCAGCTATAATTAACATGGTTTGGTGTTTTGGGATCTGGATTGAAAATGCTCTAGGGATCTAGACTGAATCCTGAAGACTGAGTCATTTTAATTCCCCCACACCTTCTCCTCTATCTCCTTCTTCTACTTTATATATGCTGATGTATTATGGATGTTTTTTAATTGTTAGTATATAATTTTTTAGGTACCAAAAAATATTATCAGAGAAATCGGTAAAAATGTTGACAAGCTAATCAAGAACCTGAAGTCCCAAGATGGCCCTGAAGCCATGCTCTACCTAAGGTTGCTGGGTGCTGAGCTTGGCTATCTTAAAACCAATGATTTGGAGGAAATGGCCTCCAGTGTGACTAAAGTGGCTGAAAATCTCTTGAAGATGTTCCCTAAAGATGTGAGTACTGTTTTCAGACTATGATTTTGTAAATGGGTGAAGTAACTAGAGAACATAAATACAAAATAATGTGAATATGGAAAATGCAATTATCTAAGAAGAAAGGTAATAGTTTCCATAAAAACAGCTATTGAATTACTAAATGACCGCAAATCACAAAAAGAATGGTCATGTAACTCACATTATGAATATATAGATATCCAATGAATTTTATCTACCAAGCTTATTTACACTGCATCACCTGTGAACCTGTGAGGTGTGTAATGGTTTATCACAGTAGCTAGGGGATAGACAGCAAGACCATGTCAAATATAAACACTAGAAGATTAATGTACCCATTAAATAATATCAGCATTCAACTTGATTAAAAGATAGTTTTCTTTATTGACAGATATATTTATGTAACAGAATTAATGACTGAAAAAAACCAAGTACTCTTTTTCTTGTGATTTAGTTTGTCAAGAGCTTGTTCTCAAGTACAGACAATGAGCTTTTCCTTCATTACATCTTCATGGACAATGAGTTCTACCTGCCTACTGGTCCTGGTCTTCCACTGAGGGTGGCCTTGTCTGGTACCTTTACATCTGGTGTTAAAGGAGGACTCAGAATTGCTCCAGATATGGTATCTATTACATTTTGTGAGGCATATAAATAATGTTTTATCAATGTTGTAACATTTAGTAAACGTTTTGCCATTTATATTTTATAATCCACAGAGTGAGATTGAATTCATGCCATCTGCTGGTGTTGAGTTTGTGACTGAAATTGGAGCTCACTTCCCAGACTATGTTCACGCTGGCCTGGAGATGCACACCAACATCTACCATGAGAGTGGTATGAGAGCTAAAGTTGCAATGACTCGCAAACAGATCAAGCTGACCATCCCTATTCCTGAAAATCCAGTGAAGGTTCTCAGTGTGAGGTAAAACTTTCTTTATAACACTTTCTCTCTCCACCGGGACTTCTATGAAGCTCTTTGGTGACCATGTCTATGTAATGTATTTGAAATTAATCATAAGCAAAAAGATAAAACCTGAATAGTGGGGTAATTATAGTATTATAAGTACAGTATAATATATATGCAGAATTATATGATTATATTATTTATGAAGTATTTTGTCTTGTTTTGCAATCTATACAGCAACTCTATGGTGTCTGTCACTGGTGATAAAACTACAACCATTCCTGCTATGATGGATCAAATTGATGTGAACAAATGCACACCTTTCTTCCCTGGTGTGAAATATTGCAGTGCCCTTCAGTACTCAGATGCTATGTTCAATGATGCCTCCCCATACTTCCCACTTTCTGGTGACAGCAAGTAAGCAACTCACTTGCTCTCTCATGCTCCCATTTTCTCTTTCTCACTCTCTCTGCCTGTATTTAGATTTGCTATTGAGCCTCTCGAAGTGTATATGTGAATCCTGAAATAGTTCTTCCTGTATTTAGATTTGCTATTGAGCTGTACCCCACAGCTGATGTCTCTGAGTACACAGCCACTATTAATTATGATTATGAGGAGAACACTGACAAAGTCACATTTGATATAAAAGCTGAAGGTATGATACATGAACAACATATATTTTAAAGATGCAGAAATCTTAAAAAAAAAAAAAAAAGCCTAAATCTCTAAAAATAAAAAAAAATGAATGTTTACCTCCACTAATCACAGGTACAGCCTTTGAGGCCACCTCCAAGTTCATGTTCAACAGAAAGGAATATACTGTTTCTGCTGAACTCCAAATCCCTGACTATGACATTGAGGCTGGAATTCGAATTGGCACTGCTGACCCAAACACTAAGGTCAAAGGCACACATTCCATCCAGATTGACCTCATCAACAAGAACATCCCTAAGGCATCTCTGACTGGCCTGGCAAAGTATGTATTTATACAAGTGTATATGTGTAAGCAATTTATATTTCGTCATCCTTAAGACATATTTACACTGTGGAACACTTACATATTCTGTCTTCTAGGATTGAAGCGATGAAAGAGGCAATGTTGCAGGTTCAATTGCTTGTCCCAGATCTTGAGGTTGACGGAAAACTAACTGCCAGTCTGAAGCGTGATGAGGAATTAGAAGTTGAGCTTAAAAGTGACCTCAAATTAACTGACACATCCTTTGTGCAGAAACTCGTCCTAAAATATGGTAAATTTCCACAAACTATTATTATTATTATTATTATTATTATTATTATTATTATTATTATTATTATTATTATTATTATTATTATTATAAGAAGAATAGATCAATGCTATGCTTGACTGAATAGATCAATCATTTAATACAGTATATACTATTATATATTAAATTTCCACTGTGGAACCAGGATATGTTCTGATTATATATGTATGTGTGTATAGAAGAATATAGTGTTATGTTTGTTATGTTTTAGACCACGAGAGAATTGAAGCTCAGATGAAGTCAGATGTCAACTATAAAACAGAGAACATTGTTGTTGAACTTGACATATTCAAGGCGTACATCAATGACCTGTTGGATCAGACTTTTGGACAGGATAGGACAAAGGTCTGTGATATTTTAGCCTCGTCAATTGAGGTAAGATAAAAAAGCATTGCTTCTCATTAATAACCAAAGAGTTGTGAAACATTATTTTGTGAGGTTTGTGTGGTACTCTTTGATAATTAGTAAACTACTACAAGAAAACGATTTGGTTAAAACAGTCAATTTGTGATGCCATTATTCAATACTCATACAGAGCATATTATTTTTTTTTAATCCAAGCACCAGTTTAATTTAATTAAAAAGCTTTTATCAAAATTTGAAGAAGGGGAACAGGGCATTTATTAAGTAACTAAAGCTCATGGATTCATAGATTATGGGTTCAGGTATCAAATTATAGTTAATAAAATTGTGCCCCAGTTTGTCAGGTGTCTCCCATTTACATTTTATTTCTTAAAAATATACTCCAATCTGATAGAACAGTAATCACATTTAATGTGAAAATGTGACAAACTTGTTGAAATCTCATAAGTTTGAACTAATTCTGTTTGTGAAGTGTCAATTATGTGATAAGGGGATTTTATTTATAAAACTTGAATTAAATAAATTCATAAATTGAGGAAATAATTTATGTGTAAAATATAAATTGTACAGCCCAGTCACATACTGTTATTTTGCAGGCCACAAATTCCTATATTGAAGCTTCAAAGATCCCATATGTGGAAAACCTAAGGGTTCCTTCCCTACATGAACTTGAGTTGCCTGAGATGCTGTTTTTAAATACGTGAGTGAACCCCATTTAAACTTTGTCCTACAAAACTAACAAATATCAATAGTAAATAAGTTTAAAAAAATTAAAAATTATTAATATTACATGCTTATATTTGTGAGGGCCTATTGTACTAGTAACATGGGTTTTCTATTAACAGTGAGGCAGATGCAAAGTACCACTTTGGGAAACATTACTACACCATCACCCTGCCAATGCCTCTTGGTGGCAAATCATTCAAGGATCTAAACTTCCCTCATGCTCTTACCACACCAAAGTTGGATGTGCCTCAACTTGGCCTAAATATTGGTCCTGTTGCAGTCCATTTGCCTGAGGTTTTTGTTCCTAAGACCATTACTTTGTCTCTACCCACCTTTGGAAAGGCAGAACTGGCTGGGAAGCTACACAGCAACCTCTACGATCTGGAGGCAACTCTGTCTGCTGGCAAAGATTCTGATGAAAATCAAAGCTACTCTGCTAAAGTTGGTGTAACTGGTTCTGGCCCTGTGGATCTCCTCTCCGTTAGAATTGAAGGTAGGTACCACTATATAGTTGTTATTTTCTAGATAGCAGTATGAGTTATGTGTTATTTAATGAGCTGGAAACATTTATACGAAAAACAGAACATAACTAATAAAGAAATATGGCTTTTGCATAGGATCAGCCTTGATCACTGGAATGATGACTGATACTCTAAGGGCAGAGCTGAACACTGCTCTCAATCACAAGCTCATGGATGCTAGATTCAACATTTCTGAAGAAATACAACTGATGGAGAAAATCAGCATAAAATCAAGCACCAAACTAGACGTCAACAGCCCCTTCAATGTAAAGTTTTCTCTGGAACATGCAGGACAAATGGGAGTCGATATAGAAGAGATCTCTGGAGATAACCACTTAAAAGGATCCTTTGTGACTGGTCCTATTGTCGGCGATGTCACCCTCACACAGTCAGTTGCTCTCTTCCCATTTAAGCCAGAGGCAAGAATTGATTCAACAATAGAAGTTAGTTCAACTAATTTCCAGGTGCAGAACAAAATTGTAGCAAGCTTTGTTAATGGAGAGCTATCAGTTGTATCAAACTCAGCTGCATTTGAGGATATGCTAACACACAATGCTGAAGTTACTCTCATGAGATCAAAGTGTGCTATTAAATCAGATACTAAGGCATCAGCTCTGGGGCTGAATATCCACAATGTTGCTGAAGCAAACATTGGGGTTGAAGAAATCAGCATTAGGATTGAAACAACCAGCAGTCATTCTGAAGACCATATTAACTCCATAATGGTTGCAGCTCTGAATAGTAATGGTCTGGTTATTAACAGTGATGCTTCTGCGAAGCTAGATAAACACACAGCTACTCACAAAGCCAGTGTGACTCTGGACAAAAATGGCCTAACAACCAGTGGCACCACCTCAGTGAACAGCCTGTTTACTCTTCAGAATACTTTCAGTGGCATCCTTCATTCTTCTAAATTTTCTCTATCAGCTGAGACAAAAGGAACATTTAAAAGCATGTCTATTGATAATATCAACTCCATATCTGTATCAATGCCTTTTGTAGCTTTATCTTCTAAGTCTCGAGTTGGCCTTTCCCCGGACATATGGTACATATATGATATGTCATTACAGGCAGAAACGTACACTGTAACTGCTAGTGTGACAAGTCATTCGAAGCTTGCCTCAGAGGCAGAGCTGAAAAACACCTGTGAAATCAAGCTTGCAGATCTGACTGGAAATGCTAAATGCAGTACCTCTGGAAAACTCATGGGAGCTCACATGAACCATGACATTGAAATGGAGATTGTTGGACTTGGTGTAAGAATAAACAACAATGCCCACTTTACATCCCATCTTGGTCAATTCTCCACTAATCTTCAGGCCACTCTTGCTCCATTCACATTAAATGTGCATGCTATTGCTAATGGTGATGGAGAATTGCATCTTTTTGGAAAACATAGTGCCCAGATGTACACCAAATTCCTTCTCAAAGCAGAGCCACTTGCTTTTGCCCATTCCCATGAATGTAGGTTCTCAACTACACATGAGTTGTACAATGAAGTCATTTTCGAGGCCAACTTTGATAAGAAGGTTGACACCCAACTGTCATTTTTGGAGCAATCAGCAAAAATAACAGTAAAATCTAATATAAACAACATTGTATTCAACCAAGAATTTAGTGCTTATAACAACCATGAGAAGATTGGACTGGAAGTGTCTGGCGGAGCCACATTTAGAGAAAGCCAAGATGTCTCTATCTCAGCTTTAATCCAGTATGATAAGAACTCAGAGAATCATGTTATTAACTTGCCGATTCTGGAAAGTCTGCCTGCAATCCTGGAGAACCTCAAAATCACATCTGTGACTCTTGCTGAGGCATTACAGGATTACATAAAAAGAGAGGAGTTTATTGTCAAGATTCAGATCCTTCTACAGCACTTGACTGATACTGTAACTGAGTTTAATCTTGAAAAAAGGGTTGAGCAGTTTAAATGGAGTCTGGTTAGTTTTCTGGAGAATTGTCCAATTTCTACAGTGGAGCTTGAGGCTGCTGTGCATAATCTGAAAATTACCACATTGTTGGTCCTGGCTGAGGTAGGCAGTCGTGTCCATGAAGTACAGGAACAAATTTTGAGTGGTGCTCTGTCTGACACAGTTATGCAGAAGATAACTTTACTCAATGAAGAATATGACATCAAAGGTATGCTCCTTGTTATTATAGGAGCCATTGAAAATGTGATTAAACAGATTGATATGACTAAACTGAAGGACAGCAGCATTCCTCTAGTCTATGATGCTGAAAAACTAAATGTCATTAAATTGCATCTACAACAGTATCTGGCAGACCTGAAGTCTGTGATCACAGATTTTGATAAGGATCGCTTTGTGGACCAAATGCAAAACATCATTAAAACAACTGAAATGTACACAGAGAATCTAATTGCCAAATTTCCCAGAAAAGATATCATCAAGATTGTTGATATGCTAAAGGAGATAATCAACCAACTGGACATCTTTGGCAAGTGTAAAGTTATCTACAACAACTTTAGAGAAGTTGTCATGAAATATGAGCTTCACAAAAGGACTGAAAAATTTTTGGACAAGCTTCTGGAACTCATCAAACAGTTCAAAATTGATAAAACAATTAACGAAATTGAAAAAACTCTTAAATCAATTCAGATTCCTTTCCCACAAATGCTGCATGGTGCCCTCACCTACCTGAAGTCAACTGACATAAAGCAGATTATTGATGATTTGAACAAATTAATTGAGGCTTGGGTTCATTCAGTGAAGTCGTTTGAATATAATACATTTGTAGATGAGGTTAATCAAAAACTTAGTGAGCTTACAGCGGATCTTAACAAAATCATTATGTCACTTGAGCTTCCCCAGAAACTTGAGGCAACCACAGAATTCATTAACTATGCCCTGTCATCTATGTCTGCTTTCTTTGAACAGCTAGGATCATCCACTGTCTCAGATGTCATAAAAATAGTGACAAATCTCATTGACACTCTCGTCCTGAATGACATTAAAACAATTGCGAAGAATTTCAAGCAGAACATTATTAATCTGGACATCAGAGGAGAATTGCACCAGGCTTTGCAGCAAGTGAGTGATATCTATAGCAAGGTTTGGTCTGTCCTCACTAATGCATTTAATTACTATGTTGAGTTGGTCACAAATGTCCTTGGTGATCAGCAAATTGTCACTGAGCTGAAGCAAATCATTGACAATGTTGTCAAGGCCCTACAGAACTCTGAAGTTGAGATACCCTCCTTCACTTTCCCATTGACTGACCTGGTCCTTCCATCAAGGAAATTCAGTTTGCAGCAACTCCAAAAGGCCGAGCTACCAGTACAGTTTAACCTTCCAGAATTCACTATTCTGGGATCCTACACTGTCCCAGCAATCACCATCACATATGATGATATCAAGCAATTACTCCTAGAACTTGCTGAGTTCATAATCAATGTTAATACTGAGACAATATTTAATAATGTTTACATTGAAAAACTCACAGTAAACTTCCCTGACCTCTCTACTGTCACACTGCCAGTGGTTACTTTACCACACATTTCCTTGCCTGCCATTCCTAAATTAAATAGCAAGCAC
This sequence comes from Tachysurus vachellii, assembly GCF_030014155.1. Lineage (NCBI taxonomy): Eukaryota > Metazoa > Chordata > Actinopteri > Siluriformes > Bagridae > Tachysurus > Tachysurus vachellii. Next base: position 24,112,996 of record NC_083462.1, on the reverse strand, counting down.
ATTCTTGACATTCCTTTTCAGATTCCTGAGATCAAGCTGCCAAAAATCCCAAATTCACTGATTTTGCCTGCACTTGGAAAGCTCCATGGCAAGATCAGGGTCAACAGCCCCATTTACACCCTAAACACCATTGTTGAATTTAAAAATTCCACAGACAATGAACAAAAGCAGCACTTTATTGCACTTATTAATTCTGTAGGGGAATCCTCAATTTTTAAGATTCTAGACTATAATCTAGATGCCACATTGCGTTTTGCTCTACCAAAAATGCGCCGTTTGATTATTGCAGATACTTTAAAGTTAATACATAGTGCCCTTACTGTTGAACATAAGGGCTCAGTAACATTATATGGCCTCTCTGCCCAGGCCACTGCCCAAACAAATGTGAGGGTAACAACCACACCCTACACAGCAGATATCATTAACAGTGCATCCTTTGCAGTGGAAGGTGGAATGTCAGCATATATTGAAACAAGCTACAAGCACCAAGTGAACATGCCCCTCTTATCACTGACCAGTGAGGCTACCCTGACCCAGTCAGCATTTGTTTCGCAGAAGGGTGCCACCATTCAACTGAGAGCTGAAAATTTAGGCAAGGGCACATTTGCTCTTTCTGGCTACTCTGATGAGGGGACCCACAAGAGTGACCTGGTCTGCAATATTGCTCCAACAAGTGTTAAATTGACCTTTACTGGTGACACAAGGCTTAAGGGAATTGTAAGTGGTACTCTAATCAATGCTGTTAACATCATGGTCCAACCTTTTGAAATCGCTGTTGATATCAAGAACAAGGGCAATGGCAAAGTTAGTCTTCAAGAGTCACTTTCCACCAAATTTGACATTCAGAATGAATATGCCTTAATTTTTAACCGCTTGAAACAGCATATTAACAATGCAGCACTTTTGCGCTTTGCCCAGAACAAATACAGCTATAACTTCACACTTCACAACAACATTGCTGAAACAGGGATTTATGCTGCCATAAATGGTGAGACTGATCTGGAGTTTCTAACTGTTCCTTTTAGCATTCCAGAAACTGTTATACCTGTCATTGATGTAACAATCACAGGTATCAGTGATGTCAACTTGCATGACATTTTTGGCCTTAAGTACCTTTCGACCAAGCCAGCCTTTGATGTAAATGCAAAAATTGTCTTCCAAAAGAACAAATCGTTGGGACAAATCATCAATCTTGGTTTTACCAGTGTTCCTGCTGTAGGCAACTTAATATCTGAGATGTCTTTCAAGTCTTCTGTTTTCAACCTAATTACAAATGCTGGATTATATGGAGATAATGACCTTGTCATTCGCATTGGTGCTATTTCTACCTCTGTGTTTGAAGAACTGAATGCCAAACTTGAGGGTACAAGCAGTCTCACCCTAAAGAGAGGTCTGAAACTGGCTAATGCTTTATCTCTGAAGTATCCTTACTTTGAAGGAAGTCACAACAGCACCTTCACAGTAAACACAGAACATTTGGAAGCTGCAGTAGCAATGACTACAGTTGCAAACCTGAATCTGCCTGTCCTTACCATCGAAGTTTACCACAAGCTCCTTGCAGACACCAAAACCCATCCAAATGCAGCATCTACACTAACAATCAAAGAAAAATGTGATCTTCCTATTATCATGGCTGTTGGCAGTGGTGAAGCTGAGCATATTTTGAAGGTAGATGCAACTGCTTCCTATATTTCTGTGGAGTCCACCACAAAGGGGATGATTGATGGATCTTTCCTGGAAACTGGCATTGTTAAGGGAGCTTTGGATAATGAGGCAACCATGCACATGACTGTTGAAGTAGTACGTTCCAAATTGAAGACTACTGGTAATGTAAATGTTAATTATCAAGATCTCAAAGTAGAGTTTGATGTCAATGCAAACTCTGACATGGAGTCAACACTTAATCGTGTGTACACTGTGATGGATATTGTTTCTAATAATGAAGTTAACATTGCTCCCTTCAACACCAAGGGTAAGCATGTTGCCAAAGCCACTCTTGACTTGGCTCCAGTGAGATCGCTTGTTGCCAATGTAGAATTTGACATGTCTCAGCCAACCACTTTTGGTGATTTTACCATCTATGAGAAGACAGCTGTTGACTTGACTCTCTTCAAGCAGAAGATTTCCTATATTACAAAAATGGCTTCTCCAGTATATACCACAACTATTATTGCTGAGATGGAAGGTGATGCCCCAATCCTCAAAGTTGTTTTCAAGTCTTCAGCCAAATCTCCAGTTGTACTCCTGGAATATGAGCTTGACAGTGAGTATTTACTATCTATTAATGATAACAATGCACCTTCAATTTCAAAGTATTTTCAAAATAAAAGTATTTCCTGTTCCTTTTTGAGAAGAGGAAACAATGTTTTCTAAAAATATTTGCAAGTTGAAAGAAATTTTATTATCTATAATCTATAATTTGTGCTTTGATCTACAATAGGTTATCTCAATACTATTGTGGAAAATAAAGTCCTGAATTCAAGAGCTAAGGCTTTTCTTGAACATAGAGATTTCACCATAGACTTCAACAGTAGTTTTACATCAAGGTACAGTATTGTTTAACTGCATTTTTCATAGGTACACAATAAGTAATATTTATAAGGAATTTTACCATATATTATCAATTGTATTTCAGTGATCCCAGGCATACCATGAATATTGACATCATCAGCCCAACTTTATCTCATGCAAACCTTCGTTATACTGCTCAGAGAGAAGGAGTGACTGCCTCAATTTCCTCACCATTGGTTGGCTTTCTTGGTTTTGAGCTTCAGGGCAAGCTTCCATCTCAGCTGACTTCACGCGTCTATAGCCATTATGCAGTTAGTACCTTTTTAAAGTCTCCCTACAGTTTATTTCATAGTGCATATTTTATTTTTTAATAATTGTTGATTTTTTTTTTTTTTACAGTCTGCACCTGAAAATGACATTGACATCCTGAAAGTAAACATTGCTGCAGGTGGAGATAAAAAAATACATTTCCATGCTGACTTGAATCTGCAAACTCCCAAAGAGATGGTACTGGGGCTGAAGAGGAGATTGCATGCCATCTCTTCTGCTATTTCCAATTTTGCTGAAAAATATGACATTACTGGTACCTTCAACAGTCTGAAGACAGCTCTTGTCAATGCTCTAAATGATGCCTACACTATTTCATACAATCATGCTCCTGATCTCAGCCAGCTTTCTATTTTATTTAGAAATGTTATTGTTCAGTACCATAAGGTCATTCAGCAATTACTTAATGCTGCCGTCACCTTCCTGAGGGAGACCCAGATTAAGCTGCCGGGTATGGAGGAAACTACACTGCCTGAGATCTGTCATAAAATCAGAAGCAGCATTGCTGCAGTGTTTGAAAAAGTTATTAATGCAATCATTGACAACTTAAAACCTCACCTCTCTACTGTTAAGACCTTCAGGATAGTTCTGCCCAATGGAAATTACTTAACTAAAGATGAGATCTTTAGTAATATGGAAAATGCCCTGACCTACAGTGTGGATATGATAAATCAGATAGAGTGCCTTGATGGGATTCTTGAGAAGCTGGGTCAAGCCCTCCAAGAGGTTGTTGATATGGCCCAGTTTTCTGTTGACATGATCCAATCTGATTTTCTTGATAATGTTGCTGCAGAAATCAACACATTCTACACTAAAGAGATTCAATTAGTTAGGGACTATTTGATTGATATCATTAATAATTTGAACATTAATGTATTGACTGGCTTTGTTGGTGTGTGCATGGACTTGGTCTTAATCATTCTGAACGAGATAAAACATAATGTTTCTACAGTGTTTTCAACAGATTTTGACAATGGAAGGCTAAAAATGGACATTTATTTTCCCTTCTATCAGTAAACAGTCAGAACTGAATAAACTTTTGAAACATATGAAATACTACCAACTGCTATAGAGACTGAATTAAATCCAGTATGTATTTCTAGCAGCCAGAACTCTAATACACATTATTATTATTCCTTTGCGTTATTATTTTTATGCAAACAAGCAATTCTATCAAATAAACAAAAAGCAATAAAACTATGCAATGTGCTGTTTTTTTGATGTGTTACAGTTACCATAATGTGAGCAACATACAAATCATGTAAAATACTTAAAAAAATTTTAAAAATTAAAAAAATTAAAAATAAATAACAATTATGGAACTATATACATGTAACATAAAACATGAAAGCGGCACAACTGTTAAGTATTACCATCACTTTACATCTGGGCTATTCAATTGTCATTTCAATTGGCAAGGTATTTTGTTCTGGCCCTTCAAGTAGCCTCGTGTGAAAAAAAACATCTCTATAATAAATTTAGTTCAGTCGGGCAACAGACCATGCAGTTTTGAAGTGACGTGCGTCTGTTCCTTTGACTGTTCCATTGTTCCGTTGAACAAAAACTAAAACTAGAGCATGGACTTTTCTGAATTTTTCTGCACAACACCCATTACCTCAGACAGAATTTTCACAGCCACAGAACATATCACATATATTGCACAAAAAATGCACACCATTGTACACATCTGCACTTCTTGCATAATATATTTTTTCCTTTGCTACTGTTTAGGTCATTCTATTTCTATTTTTCTAATAATTCTACTCTTTTGACACAGACAGCATATAGCATTTCACTACATGTTGTAATGTGTATGTTTGTGAAGGTGACAGATAAAATTTAAATGCTGAAAATAATTCATTTTGACTAATACATATATACTATATGACCTTTGCATTCATTCTTAAAAGACCTTTAGCCCCAGAAAATAAAGAACTCTCTAAATGATTATAATTATTAATCATAATAAGTAATTGGATTTTTACTGACATATTATTTCATTGGTTTGACAGCACTATGTAGCAGCTGTGGTTAAAAAGTAAGTATTCTTCGTCGGGTCACGGGGAGCCTGTGCCTATCTCAGGCGTCATTGGGCATCAAGGCAGGATACACCCTGGACGGAGTGCCAACCTATCGCAGGGCACACACACTCTCATTCACTCACGCAATCACACACTACGGACAATTTTCCAGAGATGCCAATCAACCTACCATGCATGTCTTTGGACCAGGGGAGGAAACCGGAGTACCCGGAGGAAACCCCCGAGGCACGGGGAGAACATGCAAACTCCACACACACAAGGCAGAGGCGGGAATCGAACCCCCAAAGCCCTTTGGTAAGTGAGGTTAGCACAGATTAGCTGATTTCCTCATTTTGTCAATGGTAGTTTTTCATAAGGATAGTGAGACAAAAACATAAACATGTATAGAAAGAAATTAAGAACATTCTTCCTCTTATGATTATTTATATTACCATTTTGTTATTTTTATTTTTTGCTTTTTTTATTTCATAATGTTATTTAACTTTAAATAATTTAACTTATTGTTATACAAATTGTGTAAAATAATGTACTATCCTTAACAGTAATAAATAACAGTATTATATAATAACAGTATAAATAGCACTTGATTTTATTCCTCTTGATAAACAATTATATTAAACATTCAAACTATTAATTGCACATCTGTATGTGTCCTAGGTTTGTGGGATATAAAGTACATTCTGTCAAATTTCAACAATGTTGCTTATCGCCCTCTAGTGGCTAAAAGGTACAAGAGATTTCACTAGTATGAGTACCTCTATGAATCCTAAATGGAGCTATCAATGGACCCAAAATCAGCTGCACGGTACAAAAAAACTCATTGTTTAGACCAGATTCATCCAAAATTCACTTTTCACAAGATTGAGGTTAATGGCACATGCCACTTTTTTAGACTTTGATCTTTATTAGAAGAGGCCAACATGAGTCAAGTCACATCAAGTCAAGTCAAGAAGCCTTTATTGTCATTTCAACCATATATAGCTGTTGCAGTACACAGTGAAATGAGTACCCTGGTATTACATACAGTACAAAACAGACAGAGCTGAGGACTTACTGTAAGTAAGTTAGTCCTAGCCAAATAAAGTGCATCTGTGCAGCCTGGTGCAATTTCAAGACAAGACAAAAAGACAGTGCAGGACAAAAGACAGTGCAAACAAAAAACACTAGACATTACACAAAAGACAATACACAGAAGACAATACACAAAAACAGTACCGATCAGTGAAAATACTGTATGTCCAATCAATATTGCGTGTGCAGAAATACTGGAATGAAAACATTAGATATTATAGCAGCAGTTGCATGAGGTATTGTAAAGTATTGTGCAAAACAGCATTCAACTGAAATGTGAGACAGCATGTGCAAAGAGCAAAAACAGTGTGCAAAACAGCATGTAAACTTGTATATTTTAAGAGTGTGTATTTGGTGTAGGTCTGTGCAGTCCATACAGTTGATGTGCGTTTGTGTTGTGCTCAGTACAGTTCAGTTCAGTTATTAAGGAGTCTGATGGCTTCTGGAAAGAAACTGTTACACAGTCTCGTCCTGAGGGATCATCCACAATGCTATCAGCTTTGTGATGCAGATGCTCAGAATGCTCTCAATGGTCCGTCTGTAAAAAGTAGTCAGGATGGGGGAGGGAGATGGGCTTTTCAAAGCCTTCGTAAGAAGTAGAGACACTGCTGGGCTTTCTTAGTGTTGGAGCTGGTGTTGAGTGACCAGGTGAAATTCTCTGCTAGATGAAAAAAAAATCTCAAATATTATAAAATTTAACTTGTCAAATTTTCAACATATAAGGCCTTTTCTTACTGTTGAGTCAGCAAAGGCTTATACAGTATGCATGCAATGATATTTACTCACATAACTTACTGTTATACAACATGGTCTCATACAACCGAGAGCATCTTAAAACCCCTCAAGTCTCTCTTCAAGAAAACATTGAAAATTCTAGACAGGAAGCCTATACATTTTCATCACTATAATATTCTAAGCAAATATAATTTTTAGATCTTGACAGTTATCAGATGTTTTTGGATGTCTGTCTCATTTTTAAAGTTTTGAATGGGCTTGCCCTGTCACCATTAAGAGACTTTATACAAAAAAAACTAACATTAAAGTAAACAATAGAGCATTAACCAGAGGAGACTCTAATGTACAATTACACAGAACTAAATTTAGCCTCATGGTGGTGTCTATCAGAGGCACACAGTCATGGAATACCAGCTCAAGTTAGGAATTGTGACAATTACTTAACCTTTAAAAAAAAAACCTTAAACAATGGCTGAAATCAAACCAGCGATGTACCCATATGTAAATCATTTTCTCATTGGATGTCTGTTCATTTTCTGTCTTGTTATTTTCTATGTGACTGCTGTTTACTGTACTTAGTCTTTGTTGTTCTGTGTAATTTGTCTGTATGCATGTTGTTATGTTTGTAAGTAATTTGTGTTTTATGTTTTATGATACCTGCCTTAGGACAACGGATGAAATTTAGCTATTGTGCTAATTCTGGCATATTTACACTGATGCTCATTGTTGATTTGTTGATCAATGTGCACTGTCCTAATTCAAATAAAAAACAAAATAAAATAAATAAATAAATGAACATCAAGAAATTTGGCACAAAACAATTTATACACAACATTTGCAGATGAGGCTAAGTTTACAGCAGATCTTAACAAAATGTACACTGACACTCTTGTCCTGAATAGCATTAAAACAATTGCTGAGAATATCATGCAGAACATTATTAATCTTCTAGAGGAAGTCTGTTCCAGGCTTTGCTGCAACTGAGTGATATCTATAGCAAGGTTTCATCTGTCCTTACTAATGCATTTAATTACTATGTTGAGTTGGCCACAAATTTGTTGATCAGAAAATTGTCACTGAGCTGCAGCAAATCATTGTTTTCAAGGCCCTGAAGTTGAGATAACCTCCTTCAATGTCCCACTAACTAACCTGGTACTTCCAGGAAATTCAGTTTGCAGCAACTTCAGGAGGCTTACAGGAGTACAGTTAAACCTTTTACAATTAACTATTCTGGAATAGAACTGTTGCAGCAATCCGCTTTACTTATGATTTGCAAAGATCATGCTGAGTTTATCATCAGCTATAATGTTGAGATGAATGTTCACAATGAACTATTTGTGACCTCTTTATCATCACACTGACAGAGATTATTTTACCACATATATCCTTCCCTCCCTTCCAAAATCAAATGATAAGCACATTCTTGACATCCCACTTCAGATTCCTGAGATCAAGCTGCCAAAAGTTGAGATGCCTGCATTTGGAAAGTTCTACAGTGGGATAAAGTTCAATAGCTACACACACCCTAAGCACCTTTGTCCACAGACAGTAAACAAATGCATAATTTTATAAACCGTTTTACATCCATGGGTGAATCTTTGACTATGTTATTAAACTATCATCTAAATGCCACTGAAGGGATTGTTGTTCCACAAATGAGCCGTGTGATTAATACAGGGACCGTAAAGTTTATACATACTGTACTGTTCTAATTGCTGAACATCAGGCCTCTGTACTGTTATATGGCCTCTCTCCCCAGGCCACTGCCTAAATAACTATGAGGGTAACTACCACACTCTACACAGCAGATATCATTAACAAAGCATTCTTTGTAGTGAAAGGTGGAATATCATCATCTTTTGATACAAGCTACAAGCACCAAATGAACATTCTTTTCCCATCACTGACATGCAGCAGATCGACACTGTGGCAATTTTGCGCTTCAGCTAGAACAAATGCACGTATAACTTCACAGTTGACAAAAACATTTTTGACACAGGAATTTATGCAGCTGTAAATTGTGAGACTGATCTGGATTTCCTAACTGTTCCTATTAGCATTACAGAAATTGTTATAACAGAAGCTAATTCATCAATCTCATCCATCAATGACATCAATTTGTATGAGCTTAGTGGCCTTAAATACCTTCATACAAAGAAGCCAACCACTGATGTAAATGCAAAAAATGTCTATCAGAAGAGCCAGTTTGCAACAATCATTGATTTATAAATGTTCCTGCTATAGGCAACTTAATCTCTGAGATGTCTTTCAAGTCTTATTTTCTATAGTGATATATGGAGATAATGACCTTGTCATTTGCATTGTTGCTAATACTACCTCTGTGTTTGAAGAACTTGAGGGTGCTGGCAGCTTCACCTTAAAGAAAGGACTGAAACTAGCTAATGCTTTTTCTCTATAGAATGCTTACATTGAAGAAACCTATAACAGCACCTTTACAGTGAACGCAGAACATTTGGAAGCTGCAGTAGCTGTGAGTACAGTTGTAAACATGAATCTTCCTATCCTTAGCATTGAAGTTAACCACAAGGGGTGGTCCTTGCAGACACCAAAACCCATCCAAATGCAGCCTCTACACTAACAATTATACGAAAATGTGACCCTCCCCATTATCATAGCTGTTGGCAGTGGTGAAGCTGAACACATTTTTAGGTAGATGCAGCTGCTTCCTATATTTCTGTGAAATCCACCACAAAGGGGATGATTAATGGATCTTTTGTGAAAACTAGCATTTTGAAACATGCTTTGGATAATGAGGCATCCATGTAGGTACAGTAGCAGTTAATTGTGTTTACACTGTAATGAATATTGTTTCCAATAATGAAGTCTGCATGGCCCTCTTCAACACAACAGGTAAGCATGCTGTCAAAGCCACTGTCTACATGTCGGAGTGCTGTCAGAGTGCATGGAGTTGATCTCATCTAATATAAATAATTTGGACTCTTCAAGCCCAGGGCCTGACATTCCTTTTCCTTCCATATGTAAGACAATCAATAATAAAAAAAAATGTCAGATAAAAAAGATGTCAACACTGTTCAAATTAATGAAAAGTCACTTGGCTCAAGGAACATCTAAGCATTTATTTAGAGTAGTTAATATACTGTACATTGTTTTAATATCACAGTATTATGTTCTAATAGCACAAACAAGGACTAATATACTGTATAATAAACCAAACACAATAATACATTAATTGTGCAGTGCTTTGACTGTTCCAATCTTAACACATTTCTTCAGCTATACAGACTCAATATAATACCCATGTTCTTGTCAATCACTGCATAACAGTTATCCCCATTTACAGATTAGTCAAATAATTGAAGAAATTGTATAAGCAAATATAATTGGTATATTTACAATTGACATTGTCTCAAAGCAGCTTTACAGAATATAAACATAGAACAAAAGGTTATTATAAAGAATAATATAACGATTAATATAATACAAAAATTCAAGAATTAATATTAGATATATTTAAATGTGTTTGTATTTATCCCCAGTGAGCAAGTCTGAGGTGACTCAGGTGATTGTGGGGAGGAAAAACTCCCTTGAATGGTAAAGGAAGAAACCTTGAGAGGAACCAGACTGAAAGTGGAACCTCATCCTCATATGGGTGACACTGGAGGGTGTGATTATAAATATACAGTCCGACAAATGTTGTATTGATGAGGAGATTGTTGTCAAAGGCCACATGGAGTTGGCATATACTCTTTAGTATAGCAGAGTCTAACTGGAGCTGGTAAATCTCTAGATGCCTTAGGATCCTCACATGGTTGGTCTCATCTCAGTGGAGGTCCAAAATCTTCTTTGCAAGGAAGACAATACTGATACAAAACAATACTGAGTGCTGATACATTCATCTCATCTTCTACCTCTTATCCAAACTACCTCGGGTCACGGGGAGCCTGTGCCTATCTCATGTGTCATTGGGCATCAAGGCAGGATACACCCTGGACGGAGTGCCAACCCATCGCAGGGTACACACACACTCATTCATTCACTCACGCAATCACACACTGGGGACAATTTTCCAGAGATGCCAATCAACCTACCATCCATGCATGTCTTTGGACCAGGGGAGGAAACCGGAGTACACGGAGGAAACCCCCGAGGCACAGGGAGAACATGCAAACTCCACACACAAGGTGGAGGCGGGAATCGAACCCCGACCCTGGAGGTGTGAGGCGAACATGCTCCCGGTGCTGATACAATAATATATAATTTGTAAAACAAGAAAATAAGAACATTAACATACCTGACTAATAAAAATTAAAGTTGAGAATCATAGGAAATACAGGCCCTTTTTTATTGACTGCTTCGGTACACAGGTGTTTCAATATAAATTTATAATTTTTTCCAGGACATTAAAATGGACATAGCATAATTAATCATAAACAAACAAACAAATTAATAAATAAATAAAAACCGTTTTGGTTTAAAAGTAATCAAATATCTACAAAGGAGAACCTGCACCTGTGTCTCTTATTTGTGTATCCGAAAGCTAGATTTTTAACACAAAACAACGTTTTGTGTCTCATGGGATTGTTGTAGATGGAGCTGCCTGGAGACTGTCATGCCTTCTTTGAACCAATGTTGTGTTAGTCAGCTGTATGGTCTGGTCTTTATCAGCAATCGGGTCTGTACTGAACTCAGAGTTTACGATGACCTCGGGTGCACTATTATAAACTGTTGTAGAAAGGACATTATTTACATTTACATTATTTCCTGTCCAGTGTCACCCAAATGAGGATAAGGTTCCCTTCTGAGTCTGGTTCCTCTCAAGGTTTCTTCCTCATATCCTCTCAGGGAGTTTTTCCTTGCCGCCGTTGCCTCTGGCTTGCTCATTAGGGATTTGTCCCCCAAACGTCCCTCTGATGTACTCTTCCTAATCCTAGTATTATAAATTTTAAGTTAATATTCTTTAAATTAATTTTAAACTTTAATTGTATATATTCATTTATTTATTTTTCTTATTATTATTATTATATATATATTTTTTTCTCTCTCTCTCTCTTCCGTTTTGCTTTGAGACAGTTGTTAAAAGCGCTTTACAAATAAATTGAATTGAATTGAACAACCTAGCAGCTCTTAAATCTTGTTTACACCATTGATACACTGGTCCAATCTCTCATGCCCAGTCATAGAAAGTGGCATTGATATAAACACCTAGATGTCGCCTTGGGGTCCTAAAAATGCGTCAAAATTGCCGCCATCTTGGAACAAGGGTGTTGTACTTTGAATTTATGAACGATGCCGGACTTTTGTGCTACATTTGGTTGTTCAAATGAACGAAATCTAAAAACCAAACAGCAAGGGATTACATTTCACAAGTGATAGTGTTTTATGATATTGAATGTTACGAAATTATATTTCTGGTTACGTTGGTTTGTTTCAGTCCTTGGTTAACGACCGCAACTAATCCATGCTAGTTACCCATTAGTTTTGACAGTTAGGAAAACCGACAATGCTTTTTTGCTTAAAGGTGAAGTCCCAACTTTATGTATGTTTTGTAAGATTCCCTAATCTGTCAAACATATTTTATTAGATTGTCCTGGACTTAACACAAGCAGAATCCTCTTTTATGAAGTTACTTCACTTAAAGACTTATTTAATGACATGAAAATGTTTTGGATTTTTTTATCGTATGTTAATTTAAAAAAAATGTTTATATTTGTTTTGTTTTTATTGTATTTATATGATATTTGTGTTTTTGTAATTGAATTTTTGCCATGAAAATAGCTTTGAATGCTGACATGGCATTAAATAAAATAATCTGAAGATTCCCAAGTGATAAACAGAGACGTCAGTCATGGACAATAGCACTCAGGAAAGAGGGCTTCGAGCCAAAACACCGCACCTTAATGTGCAGCTGTCATTTTCGGCCCGAAGATATACTACCACTATGCATTATATTTTGAAAAAGTAGATGATATTAAGATAATCTACTTTTTCAAAATATAATGCATAGTGCTAGAACAAAAAAAAAAAAAAAACTAGAAAATCGCATTCATGACGATTTATGGTGATTTTATTTCCCGTTAGACCTTTGCCTACATTGACGCTGACGCATTAAAGAGGAGGGGCTCCCCTGTTCCAAGATGGCGACGCTATTGACGCATTCGTTCCAAAGAACTGCCGTACCCAAGGCGACATCTAGTGTAGATATCTATGGGTGTAGTAGGTAGTAGTGGGCGTGTAGCAGGAATCAGGAAACGTTCCCGCCGAGGAGTTTCATTGGCCAGTCAGGAAGCGCTCTCCTCATGAATATTAATATCTGTCACGTGTCAACGACGTAGTCACCACGTGACACAGTTCAAAATCAGGCCGGTTGAAAACACCTTTGAATTCTGGGCAGTTGGAAACGTTTCTGTTTGTAGGAGATGTCAGTAAGCTACTCTGAGCGTTATTTAGCGTGTTTTACCTGAATTTCAGCAAATAGATGTAGCTGTTTGTTGTATCTCTGATTATAAAATAGCCAGATTCCTTAAAGTAAGAGAACAGAAAGTTTTTAAAGCACAAAAACAACAGATCATGGAAAAGGCTGTGTTCAGTAAAGAACAAACCAGCATGTGAGTAAATCATCTAATTCTGAATAAATAACAAAACCTTTGTGTAAAGCAAGTGAATTGTGAGTTGTGCTGTTTACTGTGTATTGATTAAACCGGCTGTCTTGCTTTACATGCATGTCTTCAGCTCTCCATAGTAAAGATGTGGACCAGCTGATGTCTCAGGACTACCTGATTTCTTTATTTATTTGTTTATTTATATATTGATTTATTTGCCTTTTCACTATAATGTGTATGATCTTTTAAAACGAGCATCTGGGAAGTTGATTTGTGTGTAAACAAGATGATAATAAGTACCTGGAAATACACTTTTTCTCTTCACCAGAATTTTCTACCCTAGACCACAGTTGAAATAAGTATTTTTGCTATCCATTTGTTTAATGTTTGGTCACTGTTGATTTTGTTATTTTGCTTGTATAAAAATGAACAAGATTAATTAGATGAACTGATGCACTGAAGTTCACAACTGTCATCAAACACGTCTTAGCTAATAAAGGGTGAATGAGAGAAACTGGTGACTGAGAGCAGATCACTATAGCAGGGCTGATATATCACTATATGTACAGTATGTACAGCAATATCCTCTAGAATTAGACCATGTTTTAGGCCAATTTTATTCAGTGTATATGCAACAAAAATAAGGTCATCTTCACCTAAACCTCACACTTTATTTTGAGTCATGCTACAGACTGGGAACACTTTAGTTTGTACATTTGAACCTAGATTCTCCAAAAAAAAAAAGAGGAAAGGATCTCATCTTTGGAGAAACCATGAAACAACATAACTGTATGAAAACAGCAAAATGCATTTTGGGTTTGACCTTTTTATAAAGGTCCTCCAAAAATGACACTCACTAAGACGCACCTGTGCAATAATCATGCTGTGAGTTGTGACCCAGCGCTATAACCAATTGATACTGTTAATATTAATATTTGAGCTGCATCTGAAGTCATAGGAGTAAACTGGACCTGCAATTACAGACTATTTAGTAGCTATACTTTAATTTTTGTTTTTATATTGCTTGTTCATGATTCATATAATGTGGTACATTTATATCTATCTACATAATGTGTTCAGTAAATCTTTCATTTTCTTTATACTGTAATGCAACTAGATTGTATGTGTGTTTTAGAAGAAATTCTTGATATTGTTATGACAAAAGAAAGGTGGAAGCATACAATTATTAATAATAAATGATTTTTTTTTTTTTTTTATCGATATTTAATATCACTGTCCACTAACACAGTACTGGCCTAAGCCTTTTTGATGATTGACATGCCGTCCGTTTGTCTAATTAAAAGTATCTTTGTCTCTGTCATGCTGTGTCACAGTTGTCCCACAGAAGGTGGGATTCCATCTTCATGGAGTGGAACCCAGGAAGAAGACTGTGTTAGCCAGAATAAACTGCAGCCTGACAAAGTACAGATCATGTACTGTAAGGAGCAGGTGCTTAATGGTGACCAAGAGTTTTCATTTGAAGAGCTGCGTGCCCAGCGCTATTATCAAAAGCTCAATGGTATGTCTCAAAAACACTTGGTCTAAACTATACTCTAATTTGAGCTGATAGTTAAGTTGTGAACTTAAAATATGCATAAAAATATACCATAATATTCACATGGTTAACTGATTAATTTTTCCAGTGGTAAGTGACAACGTTTACAAAGTAGGGAGGCCAAAAACTGATATGACAAATTAATGTTCACAAGAAACCATATAAAAAATATCATAACAAAATACCAAACATTTGCTTATCTTTTGAACATTTTCTGCAAGACCAATGTTGACTTGAGAGTGTATTGTTCCTCAAAAGCGAACAAGGCGAGCTTGAGCATTAGGTAAAAAAAACAGTTAAATAGGTAGGACTATAATATTGAAAAAGTTGTGAATGTATTGTTTAACTCCTTGAGCCCACCTCTACATTGACCCATGTTAGAGTTAGCATGCTAACTATAGTTACCTTAAAATGTTAATTGACCTGGCCTACTAGTCAACCTCTTATCTGAATAACAGAATGTGTATTTTTGGTATTAAATCATCTTTAAGTATTTCTCTATCAACTCTAAACTAAATATAGGCCTAGATAATCAGAGCATGTAAAAGTTATCGATACAGTCCAATACATCACTTAATATTAATGATCTTAAAATATGAAAATACATTTTCTTTTCAGAAAAAGTAATGAACTTGCACAAAGTCAAAGAAAAGTTGCAGTTACAGATTGAGCAAAAACAAGAACTTATTAAAGGGAGATCTAATACCATCCAGGTAAGTAATTCAGACCTTATCTAATCTAACATGGGTACATTTGAAAATGCTGTTTTATGTTTTAACATTTTCAGATGGCATTGTCCATGAACATATATCTGCTCTCATGCACACCACAGTGTTTTTTATTAACAATAAAAAAATACTTAATACAGAAAACACCATTCCATTGGATTCTGTCAGATAGCATGATGGTCATTTGTACCATAGAGGAAAGACTTTTATGTAGACTTCAATATAAACTGCTGGTTAGAAAATGCAGTTTTAGTCTGGATGGAAAGGTAAATCAGATTATATAAATTGTACTTTTAAATTGACTTAGGATGGTGTGGACAAGGCCTGCCTTTAAAATGTATATTTACTTTAGTATTATTTTCACACTTATGCAGACGTTCCTGGGTTTTAAGCAGCTAAGCATGTTGCCCTTTTCTGCTACTGTCATGACTACACAGAAAAGAGCATCTCCACAGATGTTTGTGGTGTTTGCTTCACTTTGAGCTGTCTCAATGCAGTGCCCCAGGAGGATAATACATAATGACCAGTTCTACCTGTTGGGTTTTCTTTTTATATCACTATTTGTATTAAGTTGGAGATGGTGCAATCAGGGTACAATTAGGGCCTGGCATAAGATACAGCTTGGCATGTTGTCCCAGAAAAAAAGAGTTTAAGAAAATTCAAAAGTTATTTTTAGGACGCAGTCAACTATTTGCAAAATTAGGACAAGAAAGTAAGAAATTAGAACCCTCTTTAACAGTCTTAATTTTTTGTGATTTCTTTCTAACATTTCCTTTTGCACATTCTCTGTGTCTGTGATGTTCTTTATGATTTACAGCAACTTGATGCACCACAGTGTTCCCACCAGCCTGCTGAGGTGAGCTCTGCTTCTGTTCCCAGTGAGGCTGCTCCATTGAAAATTTATTGTGAGCCAGAAATTTCTAGAAGCTATAACATGAGGTAACGGTTTATACCAAGAATTTACGTTTTTCAATTTACATTTGATTTTAAGATTTCTTTATATATTCCTTAATCAGAAACCGCATAATGAACCATGAAGATATGGGACAAGGTAAGTTGTATTCTTTTTTTTTTTTTTTTTTTTTTTTTGGCGCCACTTGTGCGCTGAACATTACTGCGACTTGTCATCATAATTAAGTGATTGGAAAGTCAGAAAAAAACAAACACATAATAGTCCTGATTTAGATTGCTGAAAGAGAGAATATGGGGTGAATACTTATCAAGTAAATAATGTTAGGATTTTTTTATTTTATTTAATTTAAAAGGAGCAAAACTTCAAATTGCAATACAGCGAAATGTGACATAGTAAGTGTGAGGAGGTTTTCTGTGATATCATTTTCACACTCAATAATCTCCTAGAGCTTATACAGAATGGTGCAAAAAAAAACAAAAAAGTGATCCGGTGAGTGGCAGTTCAGAGGGCTCAGATGAGAAAGGCCAGACTAATTTGAACTGACAGGAAGTCTAGGTTTCTGAAATACACGCTCTTTGCAATTAAATCTTTGCACTGGAAAAGAAGTGCATCTCATTTAAAACAAAGCTACAAATATACTGCCTTCCAGTGCTTTACATTCCATGTACATGACATTTTCTTTAAACATTTGACCTCACAGCACTCCTCTTTTCAATATGCTGGTTAATAATATGTAAAGGTTAACAGAATGAAAGTCCTGCTATTTTAGCAGATATTTTCTCTCTAACTTTTGTAGCTTTTCATTTATTGCAGGACTTTACTCATTTTTTCTTCAATGTACAGGTACAACTGATGTTAAACAGAGGTGTTCACAGGTATTGAAACCTTTCTCTACATATGGTGAGCCTGTTTTCCCTGGGAAGCATATTGAGAAGCCAAATACAAGGTTGGTATTTGTATGTATACATACATCTCAGTGTATCTGTGTGTATGCGAATATGCATGTTATAGACAATATATTTATTTTATTTCTGTAGTTTTTAACTGAAATGAGGTTCATTTCTCCTTGCCATTATTTTGTGTGTTTGTTGTAATCCGGATGTGTGTGATTTATATATTTTTATAACCTTTTCTTAGGTTAGAAGTTAAAATCTTATTTTTTTCTTAATCAGGGTCTTGTTTAATTTTACTTTATTTCTAAAAGAGATTCTACTATGCAAAAAATAGTTTTGTTTTTTTTTTTTTTTTTAGATCATCTGCTGTAAACCATAAATCTTTGAAGCTCCCCACACCCATTTTGAAATCCAGGCAGCCTGCATCAGTGTGTTCCATTGAAAAAGTAATTTTATTTATTTTTTTAATTACTTTTTTTATTATTTACTAGTAGAGGTGTTTACCTTGGGTTTCATTTGTCTCCTTGCTGTATATTGTGGTTTCAGTTTTTAACTTTTTTTTTTTTTCCTCTCTTTAGGATGCCTCTCTTTCACGCTCTGAGGAGGCCATTGTCAATGCGCACTGGAATAAGACACTCTGCCGAAGCCCAGATGACACTTGTGATTTTGTACGTGCTGCTCAGTTGGCCTCCACACCATTCGGGGGACCAGGGAGGCAAAACCCCCCCGAAAGTGAGCAGATGGAAGAGCATGAATCCCTCAACAAAACTGGACCTGTTATTTTCAAAGAGCCAACCTCTGAGTCCAGAGCTGTAACAAATAAACTAAGGTACTTTTTAGATTAATCATATTTTTATTTATAATTGTGTAGAGAATTAGAAGAATAATTAACATGGCATTTACAATTTTTCTAAGTGACTGGACATAAATTCACATTTACAATTCACAATTAAGCATCATAACTAAACCTGAATTTAGAAACGTGCTTTTGCTTAAGACTGCTGTCCATAAAGCAGCACTTCTTTATATATAGATGGCATTGTCTCTTTTCTACACCATAATAGAAAATGTTTCAAGATAAAACGTTTAAGCAATTCATCGTACAAGACGTGTTTGGTGTCTGAAATTTGCTTTTGCTTTCAGGCTAATGCGAGTAACAAATAATGGAAGCTGCAGCTTATACTGTATCATCACATACTTACTTCAGAAGACCTCATTTGTCAAAAGTACATCAGCATAAGCAAATCAGAATCAAACAAACTTTTGGCTACTAGCTTTGGAACCTGAAAGCTATATCTCCTACCTGAGACTCTTGCTTATGTATTGTCATACTAAATTATATGTCGGGAATAATGTATATTGTATTAATGTCTTTAAATATCAGAATAAGGTCCTCTCCTAATCAATGGAACACAATCTTAAGTAAAGTGATTCAGTTGCACGGTAGCTGTAGTCTTTCCTTCAGTTAGCAACATTAGCCTTACTGTTAATTACAGTTTAAAAAAAACAAAAAACACTTAAGTACAATGTAATCTGGAAATTGTGTTAATTTGTTCTCATCTGTTATGCCATATTAAATCAGTTCTCCAGTCACAGTGTTTGAATTTATCCAATAAGATCTGCAATAATTTAGCAAAATTATATGAGTTAAATTAAACGTTTCAAGTGTGTATTTTTCATACGCAGCCCAATCCAGGAGATTAGTCATGAGTGGGGTTATAACTCCTTGGCTTCCACACATCATCTGCAGTCAGAATCACAAAAAAAGGCCACAGCTCAGTCAGGAATTCCAGAGGTCATTCAGCCTACCACGGAACAAACAGTGTGTGCTCCTACACTCGGTGAGTCAATCCTGTGTGAAAGGGTGGAACAAAAACAACTGAACTCTTTAGCTGTAGCAGATGACAATATGGTAGATACCTGTATGGGGGAACCATGTCTGCTTGTGGTAGCAAATAATGTCACATTGACACTTTTTTTTTTTTTTTTGTTCTATTTAATTTCTTTCTGTTCAGTAGGGATTGTGGGCTTGTTATTGCAGTATTACACCATCAGGTGGCCCAAGACACTCATTTTCTGAACCAAAATCTTGCATACTGCTTAGTGGTGTGCTCTAAGTAAGCATGCAGCTTCATTCAGAAACCAAATACATGGGGTCAGTTGGTAATATATAATTGTTAGATAGATTTGTCACCATTTTTACCTAGTTCTGTCATTCTCTCTGTCACTCCTTTCAGTATCAAAATTAATAGCATTGTGGAAGTTATTGGATCGGACATATTCTGCAGCCTTTATGTGGATGATTTGAGCATCTGTTATAGAGGGAGAAATATGAGTATGATCGAAAGACATTTGCAATTATGTATTAACAAACTTAGCCAGTGGACCATTGAAAATGGTTTTAAGTTTTCCAAAAAACCAAAACTGTTTGTATTCATTCCTGCCTTCAGCGAACTCTGCATCATGACCCAGAACTTTTTATCAAGGGAGATCAGATTGAAGTTGTTAAGGAAATTAAGTTTTTAGGTCTTCTTCTTGATAACAAAATGACTTTTATCCCGCATTTAAAATTGTTAAAAATCAAGTGCCTGAAAGCTATGAATATTATCAAAGTCTTGGCCAAAACAAAATGGGGTGCAGATTACATCGTTCTTCTGAGACTGTATAGAGTTCTCAATCGATCTCGTTTGGACTATGGCAGTATAATTTATGACTCTGCCAGGAAGTCATAAAAACAAATAATTGATGCAGTGCATCATCAAGCCAGCATACTCTGCAGTTTTTAACCCCCAGTTTGATCAATTATGAGAGCAAACCAAGATCCATCAAACCTTTTGGCGTTCGTATGAATCCGCACTTACGACATTTGAACGTAAATTTGGACAACTTACCTCAAACACACTTCAGTTCCTTGCCTCCTTGGATATTAAAGAAGCCTGTAATCAACATGGTTTTAGGACATCAGAGAAAAGGTGTGACTCATCCAAATGTTTATAGACAGCAATATATGGACATGAAGTCAATACCCCTTACACTTACACTTACCAATATTCACGGATGGATCAAAGGCGTAAAATGGCGTAGCTGCAGCGATGGTGACTGGACATCAACAGTATGGATCTAGAATTCCAAAAGAATGCTCAATTTTCACAGCTGAAGCCTGTGCTCTGCTCTTAGCTTTGGAACACATTGATAATTTCCAACTGACGAACACTAATTTTTACGGATTCTAAATCGTGCATTTGGAGCATAACCATCCGTTGATTGATACTATTTTAACCAAAGTTGATCATCTGCAGAATCAATCCTATAATGTAAATTTTTGTTGGATTCCAGGACATGTTGCACTTCCAGGAAATGAGCGAGCTGATACACTGCTAAGAAAGCTTTAATGCAGACTGTGACTGGATGCCAAATTCCTCCCTCGGAATATAGACCCATTATCAATGGCTATGTACTAAATAAGTGGCAAGAGGAATGGAATACATGGTCGAATAACAAACTGTTTGAAATACACCCTGAAATTACTAACAGGTCTCTAATACCTATGAAATCAAGACTCGATCAGGTGATCTTAACCAGATGTAAATTCGGGCATACAAGACTGACATATGAATACTTGCTGAAAGAAGACCCCATTCAGTGCATGTACTGCAGCATTCCCCTTACTGTCAAGCATATTTTGTTGGACTGTCCTGCGCATAATGGCCACAGAAGGTTATTTTATGAGGCCAATTCATTTAAAGAGCTATTTTACAAGGTCTCATCAGAAAAAGTTTGAGTTTCTGTCATATATTAATGTCAAAAATTCCATTTAAGTTGTCTATATTTGTCTATATTTATTTCTTTGTGATTTTAGGCTATTTTAGTTCTTATTAACCGTTCTTGCCATGAAGATAGCCTCAGTAGCTGACATGGCAGTAAATTATAGCAACTAACTAACCTAGTTCTGTAATGAGTTGTGCATGTGCCCTGTAAATCTTTGTTTTAGGAGAGATTGAGACAGTGAATCCATGCAGTCTGGATGTCAGAAAAGCACTGCTTGATAATGTGGACCTGGGGTCTATTTCTAACTTCAGCAAGAAAGTTGGACCACTACCTGACCCTGATGATCTGCAGCTTGGTACACTATTACATGTACAGTATATTATCTTTACATTTATTTAATTCAATTGACTTCTGCCTGAATATTATTTATCATTCCAGATGATAAAACACTGTTCTTCCTCAAAAAGATGGGTGATCAGGGAACGTGCCTATATTTTTCGAATGGCGGTTGTGTGCTGGTTAAGGTATGTCTTGCATGATTAACTTGATTAAATTTCAATTGAGATCCTGCACAAAATACATGTGAAAATTGGGTTGGATAATGTTTTTACATGTTGTTGGTGCTGTCTTGTTCCCATCATATTTATATCTCTTACACATGTTTATAAGGAAGTAATAAGGAAATAAAAATATTTAATACTTTAATGATTGAGACAAACAGAATATACAGAACACAACAGCAGCATTTTACACTTCACACAGCAGTTTAGGATGCAGCTTTATAGAATGGTTTCATTCCTAGTCCATACTACCCAGCGGGCAGGAAAATTTCAGCAGGTGCTGCCAGTGTCGTTTAAATCAAATCCCTACTGTCTTATACCAACAAGATAGGACAGGAAATATGATGCAATTTGAAGTTTTTCATGAATTTTCTTTTCTTTCTTTCCTTTTTTTTTTAAATTGGTATACATGATTATTTCCCCAGGCCATGTAACTCTTTAAGGCTCTGTTGTTTAAACTTTAAAGTGAAAATAGTGAAACTAATGAATTATTAGAGAAACTTTCAGTTCGTGTTCATGCAGAGGGGTGGGAACTTTTAGGACCTCTTGTATTGGTGTTCTTGTAGGTTTGCTTTGTTGTTGGAAAGATGTGATGAACAGTTTCGTGTTTTTTCTTGTAAAACAGAATTTTTCTTGTAAAATTGTCACAATTATTTCTTACTTCATTAAGTTTTGCAATCATATCATGAAAGTTATATGATTCTGTTTTCCACATATGTTTGGTTATGTTAAGAGAGAAAATGTTTTTACATGTAAAGTATCTAAGTTGGAAACCAGTCTAGTGTTGTATCTTTCTGGATTGCGCAGATGGATGAATCTACAGTACCTTGGGATTTTTATATTAACTCTCAGCTGAGGGCCAGACTGCCTGCTGATCAACAGCACTGTCATGCTCAGAGCACCTGTTATCTCTATGAAAATGGATCTTTCACCTTGCTCCAGGTTCCTCAAGGGCAAAGTATTCAAGTATGAATCGTGCATTTTTATCTTTTTATTGAAATAATGATGCTGAGTAAAATGTCTACTACTGTGTTTATTATTAACAAAAAAATATTATCCTTCTCTGAATAGGAGTTATTAGAGGACCATGTGGATAGACGACACGTTCCACTTTTGGCCATTCGGTTATTGGAGATGGTGAAACGGATGCACTCATGTCAACTTGTTCACGGGGCTTTACAACCTGAAACACTAATAGTGTGCCACAGGTACAAGGACACTGAATCTTACTGAAACTATTAGTGTGTTGCTTTGCTGTTATAAAATGAAGGGATGCCTCACATCAATATCTGAACTCAAGGAGCTTATGATGTTAACTCTGATTTTAACTCACATTTCTCGCTCTTCAAAACACCTTTTACTGTGGACAATATGTATAGGTCTTATAACCTATTATAGTCTGTTATTGTAGTATTATAGTCTGTTATATAGCCTGTTATCGTAGTCTTTTTCTGTGTGGTATTGTGATACTTGTGATGCCTAGTAGAAGGTTAGCCAGTTATGTTTATTTAAAAAAATTAATGATTTGAATTTCATAATTTGATATTAAAATTTTATGTTAAAAGCCTCACATACTTGTTTGCCTGCATGCTATATAACGATTATTTTCCCAGCTGTAAAGACCAAGTTATCTGTATGGATTTCTCAAATTCATTGGACTTGGAGCTGCAGACTGATGTGAAGACGGTGCAGTATCTTCCTTCAGCTCAGGACTATATTAAGCAAGGCTTATTGTTGCCTTCTGCCTCTCCTTACCAAGTACATCTTATATCCAGATTTCCTATATGACCATATTTTCTGAGATGAAATGTATAGCATAAAACAAAATAACTGGTCTTCTCATCTTGCCTCTTGACAGCTGGACCTCTGTGGCATTGCAGAAATAGTGCACTTGCTACTGTTTGGAAAAAACATGAAGATAATTAAGGAGACATCTTACTGGACATTGGCAGATGACTGTGGGCCACTGGACTGGCAGAGGGCTCTTGACCCCAGGTGAGGGTATATAAAATTAGGTTATTATAACAGCGATTTTTACTTTAATCCTAATAAATTATGATTTGACTGATTGCTGAGTAGACAATGTATTTTGTGTTTAACCTGTTTGGTCTTTCATTTCTAGCAACCTGTCTGATCCATTGTGGCAAGATTTGTTTCACAAACTTTTGAATCCAGAGGACAACTCAACAGAGTTTATATTGACTGACCTAATCAACAACTTAAAGAACACTTTCTTTGAAGACTTGGAGTGTCCAATTTCTCTATAAAGTATTGTCAGTTTTCAGTGTATACTGTCAGTCTTTTTTCTGTGTTTTTGTAAAGGCTTCACTTTCCTGATTGTAGTTATTGTCTGTTCATTTCACACTTTTTTTCTTTTTTTTTATGTTGGTTCAGATAATCGAATAAAGGCTTCATCCATTATCTTATCCTGTACTAGTGCTTTCATCCTCCATTAAACATGTCACATTAAAGATCTTTTTTTATATATATATATATATATATATAATTTTTTATAATATATATATATATATATTATAAAAAATTATATATATAATTTTTTTTTATTTATTTTTTTTTTTTAATTTTTGATTTCTAATAAAACTGAAATGCCTGAAAAACAGTCTAGTTGTAAATCAAAGATTTTTTTTTTTTTTTTTTTAACATTAAAGCGCATTTCAGTATTATTAAACCTAAACAGATTGTTTTATTATTGTCGTTAAATGGAGATTGCACTTAGGTTTTCTTTGTGTTATTTTGTCAAAGCAAGCCTGTAGGCAAACTTTCTACAACAGAAACACCCAAAACCCGAATACTTTGAAGTTTTCTTTACTCACTTAAAGTTATAGGACGAGTGGTCTTTCTCAGTAGCTGATCTGTTTGCATTTGAAGTGCTAGTAGGACGCCACCACCATAATCTACCAACATAAATCATAATCTCTCACCTTTCATTTATTGTGAACCTGGAGGCAGTTGAGTCTGCAGGTGTTGGTTGTTTGTTTGCTGGGGGGGAGTGACTCCTCATTTGCTATTTAAATAGCTGTGCAATGAAGCATTTCCTGGGATATGATCACTGAGTGAGCAAATAGCCATTCCCTCTTACTCTACCTCAATGATCTGGAATGTCTGTCTGAACTCAGGGGATAGGAACACCTATGAATAGAAATGGATTTGGGCTTAGACCTGTAAGTGAAACTCCTCATTATTTAGGTGTTCTGTTCATATAAAGGATATATAATTTATTTATTTTTCTTTGTGAAAATAAAACTAGGCAGGTGGAACTGGATGCTAGGCAGCCTGAGCACCAATACTGCACCTGGTTGTGTTAACTGTATCATGTGTGTACTTGTCTGTACACATAGTTGGCTTAACCAAGTGTGACGTACCTCCAGGGTGTGGCAAGCAAATTATTTTTTCTTAATATACAATGTATTACTGCTGTTTGTTTTAAGGACCAAAAGATGAAAGAAGCTACAGTAATCAGAATTAATGTGTGGATTAAGGAGACACCTCAATCACCACCAATTTGTGCATCATTATAATATTGGCAAATGTAACAACTTCCCAAGGTAGGTTAGGAAATTAAAGAAAATCTTTTGCTGCTTTAACTTGAACATAAACCAACACTTTTCAATTTTTTATGAGTGTATTGTATGTCCTGTTCAGTAACCTGCAGAGGCTTTGCCCTTTTAGGCAGACACAATGCTGTTCAAAATGGCTTTGTCCTTCTATTTAAAGTCCAGCAACCCATAATAATTTTCAGTAAGCATAGCAACTCTTAATACTTCTGGGTTTTTTTTATCGGATCTAGAAGCAATTAAAACAAGCATATGGAAATTCAGTTATGGTAACAAATAAGCCCTAACAGGGACCATTTTAACCAGCCTCACACCTCCTCCACAGAGGAACGCACCCAACTCATCCCAACATGTGCTGGCCTGTGTGCTGCATGTTGACAGGAGCAGCTACCACGGCTGTGTGTGCAGAGACAGACAGTCTGTGAGGTATTGTGTGTGTGTGTCTTGTCGAGTTATCTTGAAGCACATTTTCCGCTTCTAGACAGAAAGGTAAGGCGTTTCTCTTCTTTGCTCTCTTGGATCTATTCTTCTAAGGACAGAGTTAGAAGGCAGAGGGAAAGGGCGGCAAAAAAAAGACCTTGAACAAAAGGTAGTAAGACAAAATATTCAAGTGGGAAGGTCATGTGACTGAACTTAATGGGAAGAACGAGATACAGGAAGGGTAGTGACTCAGCAGGCAATCTTTTCTTTGTTCAACTTTCATTTATGCTTTTATTATTTTGTTGTTTGAAATGCAGACTAGACATGAGGAAAAAAAGGTTTGTGTTTTAATATCAGAAGATGTGCTTGTATTCATTTTGGTCTCACTTACCAGGATTCAGGATGCAGATATGTATGGCACTTTTGGAACTTGGTTAGGTGGGACAGAGACAGAAAGATGTGACTTGAACTGATCCAGTGGAATGTCTGTCCAGGAACGTTCACATAATTGTCCTTGAGCTGTCTTAATGGAGAAGTAACTCTTAATGACAGGTAGTGGTTAGCTCTTCTGCAGGACTTAATTAGATGTGCAGGAATCTTGCCTCTATTAAGATACTACTTTTGAGTCAGTAAGTTAGTGGACAGGATGTGAGCACCAGCTAAGAGACTGTAAATTAGGACATGATGAATGTGTTCAGTGATTCAACATCAGCGACTGCTTTAGGAAAATTGGTCAAGCTTACAGATTTCAGATTACAGCTTTCAGATTTATTTGCATCATTCATAAAAGCTTGTGATTTGAACTATTTGAACATATGGGGAACATTATACATGTGTTTTCAATAAGTGCATACTTTTCTGCAAAAAGCTGGATTTAAAATTGTTGCCACCATCTACTACCAATTACTATTAGTTAAAGCCTCTTTTGGAGAAAATAACATCACTGATCCTTTTCCTTTTTGTCTAAAAGCTTCGAAACAAGACAGCAAATGTGTGTGTCTCCAACCATTCCTTCATGTAGAACATTTCAAGTTTATATGTTGTATTTTGTTCATATGGACTTTTCTCATCAGTTCAGACCAGAGGATTTCAGTAGAGTTCACATCAGGAGAGAGAGACATTGATCTATAAAATCTTTTTGTACATAAAGTGAATCTGAACCAGTTTGTCTGCTGCAGCACAAATTCATCAGGAGTCTCAACGGCTGGGTGATGCGCAATATTCATTTTCTGCCTGAGTGCTCAAACTGACTTATTATAGTAAAACATAGGAGGAACCTGTCAAGTAAACTGGTGAAACTCACAAGTTTAGCGTTATTGCTTTGAAGTGGCATGTGTAAATATTAATGTATGGTTGTAATCTAAAAGAAAAAAAAAAGACTTTACTGTCACATATACATATCAGCACACTGAAATTCTTATTTAAAATATCCATGCTTGTAAGGAAGTAGTGGTCAGAGCATTGGGCAGTCATAATATGGCACCCTAGATCAAAAGATGGCTCAAGGGTCCAGCAATGGCACCTTGGCAGTTATGGGGTTAAACCCCCAATCTTCTGATCTGTAACAACTATGGCTTAATTGTTGTTGACAAGGTGTGAATCTGTATGGAAATGTATGATTATATATGTATCTGTATCTATGTACATAGTGGCCTACAATGGACTGGCAACTTTTTAAAACTCTATTTTGCCTCATGTCCAGTGCATCTAGATGACAGCCATCAGGTCAACAAATGCATAAAAAGTGCACTGGACAGTCCGCTGTAGGAGAAAATGTTTCATCACACTGATCTCTCAGAGCTCTGTTTGTGCATGCATGCAGTGTAATTTAACTCACTAGAGGCGACTCTGAATTCTAGCTGGCTAGCTTTAACTATCTGGCTAAAAGACGATGTGAAGAACAACATTCCCACGCTTGTACAATTCTAATCTGTTGCTTTCTCATGACTATTTGTGAAGCTGTGCTACTTTTCAAAAAGTATGATGTGTCCAAAAAGGCCAATCAAATTTGACTATTCCAGAGGGACTCCTTACACTAACTAATCATTTTTAATGTATTTTGTATTTTTAACAAGAAGGTACTAGATTAGTAGTCCTATCTGCATTTGAGTAGTCCTATCTGCATTTTTTTCTTGCTGGCTAGAAAAAAATTAATAAACAAATGTTACTAGAGTTGCTCAAAGGTTGTATAATTTATTGAGGCATTATCTCAGCTTGTGCACTAGACTTCAAATAAATAAATCATCACATAAATTCTAAAGAAATACTTTATAATAAACCTTATAAATGCATGCATGTATCTTCAACATATGGTCAGAAAAACTTTTGAACATTTAAAAACATTTAAAACTTTAAAATGTCTGCAAATAATCAATCATATAAGTAAATGTCTATTAATCATGCTATTATTTGATGATATTTGTCAATAATTATTCAACATGCACCTTTGCCTTATAGATGACTGTGATCAGTTTGCACCAAGAATAACAGCTTGATTATGTGACCAAAATGAAAGACTTCCATCACTAAAAGTAACCTCTGGCTGACAGGAACATTGAGGTTATAAATGAATATATACCTACTGAATATATGTATATATTATATATTATATATATATATATATATATATATATATAATTAAACATATGAAGAGTTTACAATATATTTGCAATTTTATATATTAGAATTATGTATTAGATGTGGCATTAGAAGTATACAATATATCTCTAGTAGCTCTATTTGGGTCTATTGTTCAGGCTTCTGTAAACTCTTCACTAGTCACTGTGTAGCTTTATTGCATGATCATTCTGCTCTATTTGATGTTCACTTGTGAGTAAATATTGACTGCCCTACTTAAACAAGGATATAGCCTGTAGATATTATTCAGGTATGAACATAGTATATCAACATGTTATACTCCACTGTGAAACGTCTAAAGCACATGACATATCTTTAAATGACATTACATTATATAAATAGGCTTCCCAACCCAAAAGATTTCTCAATATTATTAAACAAAGATGCACTTTAGTGTGCATTCTAACAGCTTATAAACATAGACCTTACAATGTTATTAATTAATTCTATAATCAGTTAATGATAATACCCATAGCTTCATATGTTCAATTTGTTCTCACCCTTATTTGTGTTTATGTGTGCATTTCTGTTGCTTTGTGACAATGTCTGCTGTTAAATATGCCAAGCCTTTATTCTGGGTTGGGATTAGAACACAGAGGCAAGGCACACAAGCAGATGTAACAAATCAGGAATGTAATCAGTCAGGCATTGACACTGTAACTCCTGTAATTCCTGTTGCAGGCATGTGGTTGAGGAATTGATCAATTTTTGAGTGGAAAAATTGAGGACAGCTTCCTTTTTTATTGTTATTCAAGGTCATGGTACACTTAACTCCATTAGTGGTAGTGTTAACAGCGGTGTGGTGAAAGGGAACTGCAAACAAGGAGGCATGTGCTTTGGCCAATATAACCCAGCCCGAAACATAACTCATTGATGCTGTTTATTTTATAGACTACAGACCTTTGCATGGAGGGGAGTGTTTTCTTTTGGGTGTGTAGCAATTTTCTCTCCACCTACTCCTCACTCAAGAGAATTCAAGGACTCACTGCTGACCTGTGACGCATTGTTTGTATTGTGCTCTGATTTTTTTTTTTTTTTTACTCTGACGGAAGTAGATGTGGTGAGGTGTTGTCAGTTGTCGGTGTCAAGCTGATGTGGTTTCCCAGAGTCTTTCTGTGTTGGGGAAGATGAAGAAAACAAGACAAAATAGACTTTACTTTTATTTTCCCCAGGTTTTTAAAATGTTCCAGAGGAAAAAGAAGAAGAGGAAGATAGAGATCTCTGCACCCAAGAACTTTGAGCACCGGGTACACACTTCTTATGATGCTGCTCGGGACTGTTTTTTAGGACTACCACCACAATGGCAAAGTGTAATAGAAACACTAAAGAGACCGAAGCCGTTGGTGGATCCTTCCAACATCACATCTGTGCAGCATAAGAAAGAGAAGGTACACGATTTGTTCTCTATTTGTCATAAAGAAAGAATGCAGAAATGACTGTGTGTGTGTGTGTGTGTGTGTGTGTGTGTGTGTGCAAGAATAGTTGTGGTGTGTAAAATGATTATTCATTTTCTGTGCTTGTTTATGGGAAATATACTATATCAGACAGTGTTACTGTAGGTACTACAAGTTCAACTAAACATTTAAAAAAAATTGTATATAAATATACAGTGTAAAGTGTTTGATACCAAAATACAATAATAGTTACAGTAAATGTTTGACTCTATTCTACTCTGTCACTCACCCACCTGTGAAATTCATTTGTAAGTAGTGCTCATTTTATGAAAACGATTTTCATTCATCCATTTAATGAAAAATGAAGGAAAATGCAAACATGATAGGCAACTTCCCTTGTCTCTATGAGTAAGAACAATCTTAAAACACAAACATGGCTACAAGTCTGCGAGGAAATTAAATAGTTTTGTTGTTTTGACACATGACATAGCTTGTATTTCCTGGACAAGCTTGCCTCCAGGTGTTGTATTAGTTACACTTTTACAAAATGTGCTTTGTATTCTTGTATTTCAGTGAATACGTTTTAGCAGAAATGAGCTTGTAGGCAGAAAATATAAAGCATTCCATGAAGGCACACACACACCAGCCCCCAAACACACACACACACACACACACGCTCTGGGAGACAGTAACAATATAATAGATGATAGCCTTAGCAAATAGCCTATAACTACTGTAAAGCAGAGCTCAACATGAAACGTCTGGCCGTTTCTGCTGTATCTAAATGATCAGCTGGTGAAATATGGAATATAGATGGGGAGTAATGCTACCACTAATCAGCATATATATGTAAACGATTCAACTATTTACAGGTTGTAATTTACATTAAAAATGCATGCAAGCTAGCAGCTACAGTACATGAAGCAGTTAAACAATAATTAGAATCTCTTGCTGCAGCAATTTGTTAATATTGTTTGGCTAGTTGTTACAAGCAAATAAGCTACTCTTCATGCAGAAATTTGTGTAAAGGTTTTAGATCGTTCTGTTCTGTAAAACAGTATAAAACTATACTGTTGTCAGATACTAAGTCTGCCGACGAGGCGGCCTATCTATATGGATGTATCAATGTAGTTTAATAGATATATAATAATGAGAAAAAATATGTTTTTTATAATCTTTGTCTGTATATGGAAGCTTCAACTTGGTCTGAATACAGCAGCCTGCAGCCTTACCTGTTAAGTCCTGCATTTACTTGCTTATGATATGTTATATAAATCCCCAAATGGATTGGATTTTTAATATCTTATGTAAGTTAACTTACAGTAACTGTTACTGTTTAAGTAAAGGAAGTTGCATTATAATGTAAATATTGGCACTGCATTTACATCCCAATTTTAGGTGACATTCCATTAGCACTAGTAATGAAAATAGAACAGTCAATATATACAGAAAGTGAAGTGAGTTTTCTACATGCATACTGAAGTTGTATATTTTTAAAGATCGTTCAATATATTATGTTTACAATTACTCACAATTTTAAAGCTTCTATGCATTGTGCTTTCTTAACCCAGAACATTGTGCGGGGCAGTTTTATAGGACATGGAGACTACATTGCATCAGCAATTGCTGAAATGTCTAGGCTTTCTGTTACCAGCTCCAACTCACTCAGGAGGACTAGTGTGTCTCTTCGAAAACGAGCCAAGTCCTTGGGACGCCTGGGTGACCTGGTTGAGGGGGAAACATATCAGTATCAGGAACTCAATGAAAAGAAACATCAATATAGCCAGTCTGTGTTAGGTTGGCATGATTGGACACGGCAAGTCTATAGTGAAAGCGGAAGCCCACAACCCGGGGCCAAAAAGAGTGCCACTCTCCAACCTAATGGGCTACCCCCAAGAGCCAAGTCTATTATTGAAGTCAGTACGGCATCTACAGCAACACCGCCGCTTATGCCAAGGGACATTTTAGGTTTACAAGGAGCAGGTCATGAAAGCAACTATGCCCACAGTGAGAAACTAGGACTGTATAATCCCAGCATGGTTCAGAGAAGCAGTAAAGCCAACCAAAGGCCTGTGTCCTGCCTCTACAATACTCCCACCTTAAGTCAAGGGTCAAAGGTCACCCCAAGGGTGCCTCCAATCACAGAACCTGCCTTGGTGTCTGTGGAGACCTCAAGGAGGCCATATTCCACTTATGACCTAAAGGTAATATCAAAAATTACAGCCACATGTTAAAAGTAGTAATATGTGAATCACAAGGCATTTATTAGATTTTTTTTTTACTTAATCTTTGTTATAGGTCATTGATAGTTATATCAAGCCGTCACTTATCTTTTGTTCTATTACAGACAAACTCAAGGGGGTTCCCAGCCATCTCAAAACCAAATGGTACCAGCAGTCCAAAACTGGAGTATAGCACCCAATCTCACTCACAGTCCTCCAGCAATGCAACAATCAGATCTCCTAATAATGCCTCAGTACCCCCTATACAGGACAGTCCAACTCAGCCTCGGCCATCGCCTACAGGTTCCCCCTCCACTAACATTTCTGGGGCTTACTCTCCCTGTCTAAGGACTGCTGAGCCAGCCACTACCATATGTGAGCAGCCTGGAGTCACTCATGCACAGTTCAAGGCTGCTCTGCAAATGGTAGTGGACAAAGGGGACCCTCGCACCTATCTAGAAAACTTTGTGAAGATTGGTGAAGGCTCAACAGGAGTTGTCTGTATTGCACGGGAGAAACATAGTGGGAAACAGGTAGCCGTAAAAATGATGGATCTGAGGAAACAGCAAAGAAGAGAGCTGCTCTTTAATGAAGTATGTCGTGTTGTACTCACTTTAATATGAAAGATCTGTAGTTAATATTGATTAGTTGCAAATGAATTCTTCATATTCTTATTTTATTACTGTCTTCACCATCTTTGCTTCTGAATATGTAATTATTATATCACAGATAATAACTGTGAATTTGATTTTAGCGTGTTTAAAAATCGTATTTTTTAGGTGGTTATCATGAGAGACTACAGGCACAAGAATGTGGTTGAGATGTACAAGAGTGCTCTAGTGGAGGAGGAGCTTTGGGTCATAATGGAGTACTTGCAGGGCGGCGCTTTAACCAACATAGTATCCGAAACTAGGTGAGCAACAAATAAAACAATAAATCATGTTTTAAGCCCAGTGGTCCCATATAGACCTACATTCATTGGCCATTTTAACAGAAATACCTACCATATAGAACCATGTGTTTTGGGTTGTGGTCCATTTCTGGCCCAACGGTACAGCTGATGTAAATAGTGAGTTTCTGGTACAGTTCTATCTCGCCCATCAATGTTAATGGTTTTTTTTTTAACCAAACAAAAAATATCCAGCCAGCAGCATCCATGGATCTAAAACTGACACTTCTACATAAATTCACAATTTTTGCATGGACAGCAATTGTTTAGGGAGAAAAGCAAGCTGTGAATTGAACTGAAATAATATCTGGTCAGGGGTGTAGCAGATGGGATACAGTCATCAATTTCACCTGAATGCTAGGTTCACCTCATAAAATATTAAAATGCATCTCCAGTGAGGTAGCTAACATAATAGATGAGTTTTAATCGCCATACTAAAGAGGAGCTTGGTGGAGAATGGAGATAAACACATTTTACTTGGATCTTGATATAGATCAAATCATATTATTGGTTAAAAAGAAGAGGCATAATTGTTTTAAAGGCTGTGTGAAGTATTGTTTTAACTATATGTTATTGGCTTCACAAAGACTGCCACTGAAACCTTTGCTTCTCAAACAGGACTAAGCAGAAAAACAAGATTATGTTTACAGTTGAATACATAGATTAACTCAGCTACTCACACCCATTCATCTTCATATGACTTAAACTCTCCCAAGGCTAAGATCAGGGAAGATTTTTGAATATAATAATTGATTTAGCTGTTGTAGGAAATAAATCTCCTGATCACTATACATTCTCTCTGTGTGTGTCTGTGTGTGTCTGTGTGTGTCTGTGTGTGTGTGTACATGCACAATCAGGTTGACAGAGGAGCAGATAGCTACAGTGTGTGACGCTGTGCTACAGGCTCTAGCCTATCTCCATGCACAAGGTGTCATCCACAGAGACATCAAGAGTGACTCAATATTACTAACGCTGGATGGGAGAGTAAGTGCAGCTTCTAATGGAAGTCACTGTGATGTTTGTATATATCAGTGTTTCAAATATATCAATAACTATTCAATTAACCAGTATTTCTTACATAGTATGCTTAATACACAGGAGAATAAACAAATATGGATATGTTCTCTTTTTTCAAGATAAAGCTGTCAGACTTTGGATTCTGTGCTCAGATCAGCAAAGACATTCCAAAGAGGAAGTCATTAGTTGGAACACCATACTGGATGGCTCCAGAGGTTATCTCCAAAACCCCGTATGGAACAGAGGTAAAGAAATTGTGTGATCCAAAAGTGAAAAAAATGTAAAATGTTTGTTTAGACTGTGTATAATGCTCAGTA
Source organism: Tachysurus vachellii (assembly GCF_030014155.1). NCBI lineage: Eukaryota > Metazoa > Chordata > Actinopteri > Siluriformes > Bagridae > Tachysurus > Tachysurus vachellii. The sequence continues at coordinate 24,078,781 of NC_083462.1, read as the reverse complement.
TCAGCTTTTTGGGTAAATATACTGAACATAAGTTTTTCCTTTTTTCCTTTTTGTTATCATGTCATGTTATCAGTAACATTTCCGTCACTGACTATTATTAAACCACAATCTGGAATCTATATTTTGACACTGACAGTTAATACCTATCTCTTATCACCTGAGTTATTTTCTACTCTTGGATTAAGAGCTGTGGTTTTGAGGGTGTGGATGAAGGGGTTGTGGTCACTGACATTTGCTAGAATCTCTCCCCTTTTCACAGGAATACAATCCTTGACACATTCTAGCTTACAAACTTTCAATTATTTGGAAAACCGCAATTTTCCACAGATCATAGAACGATGATGATCTGAGAGAAATGCATACCTATTAATTCCTACAGATAAGAAGATTTAATTTGTTTGTGTAGGTGGATGTGTGGTCTCTGGGCATTATGGTGGTGGAGATGGTTGATGGAGAGCCTCCATATTTCAGTGAGACACCAGTAGCTGCTATGAAGAGATTGAGAGATGAAGCAGCACCTTCTGTCAGAAATACACACAAGGCAAGACTGTAATTATATAAATGAAACTGGTAAACTGTTGAAATCAGTGATTGTCTGTAGATTTATAATAATTAGCTACACAACCTTGGGCCTGGTGTGCAAAGCACTGGAAAGTTTATTTTCTCTCCATTGCTAGAGTTTCACTTCTGCCATGTACAACATTTTTGAAAATGATTCATCAAAATACTACCTCATATGTGGTTCATGCTGAAATAAATATGAAATATTTTCACATATACACAAATGCTAATTAAAGCATGCGTATAATATATGGTATACATAACACTTCAGTTTGCACAAATAGAAACTAGTATTTCAATTTAATTGCTGGACTTTTTATGAACGTTTTCCCTTCTTCAGCAGATGTCACCAGTGCTGAGGGACTTTTTGGAATCCATGTTGACAAAGGACCCTCTGGAGAGATCGAGTGCTACTGATCTACTCAAGCACCCTTTCCTGCTGCAAAGTGGTTCTCCTCGATGTCTGGTGCCTCTTGTGGAACAGTATCGGAAACGCATGTCTCGCTGTTGAACAGTGCTACAGAACTGTATAAGCCGAATACAGAAACTCTAAAATACAATTCGTGAATGTGAACTACTTATGCCCATCAGTGATCTGACTGCCATCAGTGATCTGACCTCCATGGTCAGTATTTTCAAAAGGAGTACTTTTGAATACATTTACATTTTTTTTTTTATCTACCCTAGATAAATGGCCACTAGCGCTGTTGACTCTCATGAAGTATATAAATTCCACAAGTTCACTTCACTATAGAAAAACTTCACTATAGCAAGTACATCTCAGTATTACTCATTAAATAACAGAAATTTATTAAAAGATTTTGCAAAGTCTAAATTTTTACTTTTATATTAATGTGTAGTATTTCCCTAATTGTCAGTTCCTAAATTTCATTGCATCATTAAAAATACCTAGTGTATTGCTGATAAATTAAATGATAATGGAATGTATTTATTTGATATTGGCACTAATCATCTTGAAAAAATGAATGCATAATTTCCATTATAATGTGTCTTTCGGAAGTGATGGCCCTAATTGAGTAGGTAGGTTAGTCTGCTCAACTAAATCTATTTTATATTAAAGCACTTATTCCTAACATTTGAGCAAACTATTTTTTTAATTCATTATTGTTATATATTGTTAAATCAGTTGCATTTCAAAGTGAAATGTTCCACATGATTTTTCCCCTCAGATTTAAAGAATTTAATTCAGTGTTAATTCCACATACTGTAAATCCATTCTGAATCACTTTACGGTTCTTGTTAACAGCGTTATTCTGGAGTCATGATTCATGGTATACTATTCAAACATATGAAATGATGATTCTGTGCACGCATATGTCAATAATGAGCAGCACACAGGACCGGGATATATAATCCAGAGTTTTTTAGAAGGCAGTTCTGGAGTTAGTATTGTGTGTGCTATTCATTAAATGATTCAATGAAAAAAATGTATTTTTTTTTAACAAACTCAATACTGCAGAGATAAGAAGTTTTTAATAAAATGTTCAAGTTTCTACATTTCAAGCATATCTCATTTACCATCTTGTTATCATAAAGGCATTTGTGTAACTGTGAAAAAAGGTGTTCTACATTATTACATGCATACTTGTTCACACATTTAACACATTCAATCTGCCAATTAAACAACAAACTCACCACCCTTTCTGCATAGCTTGTATATACTGTAGTATCATCAGGAAATTCTTATGCATTGATTTTCACACCAGAGGAACAACAGAGTAAGGAGCATAAGAAATATGGGCTGACATTTATCCATCAGTGCTATTTTGGGGCTGGTGTTAAACAGGGATGGGGCAAGACAGCCTGTTCCATGATAGCTAAAAGAGGTGTCAGTGGAATCTATCAGTGAAACCTTTGATAAAGAAAGTGGTTTGCTGGCATGTGAAGATAAATTGTACTCAAATCTCAGACTCAAGTTGTATTAAAATGCAAAACTGATCTCCTTATTAGGTAAATGCTTTTGCAATGTAAATGGCAAACTACAATTTAATATTTTAGACATACAAACATATATGGTCTATAAAGGCAATCAAACTGCAGTGCAAAAATGAATAGTAATAGAATAACCAGTTGAACTGACAAGTGCCAGACCAGATGAGACTGGAATGGAATAGGTGACAGCTCTCCTAATAAGGACAGTACCACCTAAAGGTCTTTTTCCTGACCCCCCCTCCAACACACCACTTAAAGTCTTGATAAACATGTTCTTTGTTGATGAGGTTTGTCTAAGAAGCCTGCAGGCATATCCATATTTGGAACTTAGTCATCATATATAAAGCGAGTGCAGAACCAGTGTACTACAGTTCCTGATCCCAACCAACACTGTCCACTGATTCCCCAGCACCTGTGGAATTCAAGAGATCACAATGGGTGATGCTATCATGGCAGAATTTGGTAAAGCAGCTCCTTTCCTGAGGAAGTCGGACAAAGAAAGGCTTGAAGCTCAAACTAGACAATTTGACATCAAAACTGAATGTTTTGTAGTGGATGACAAAGTGGAATTTGTTAAAGGACAAATAATCAGCAAGGAAGAAGGGAAGGCAACTGTTAAGACAGAGGATGGAAGGACAGTAACTGTTAAAGACACAGATGTTCATCCCCAGAACCCACCCAAGTTCGATAAAATCGAAGATATGGCAATGTTCACTTTCCTACACGAGCCTGCAGTGCTGTTTAACCTCAAAGATCGCTATGCAGCATGGATGATTTATACCTATTCAGGACTGTTTTGTGTGACAGTCAACCCTTATAAATGGCTGCCTGTGTATGATGCAGAAGTAGTTGCTGCCTACCGAGGTAAGAAAAGATCTGAAGCTCCTCCGCATATCTTTTCCATCTCAGATAATGCTTATCAATACATGCTAACGGACAGAGAAAATCAGTCTATCCTCATCACTGGAGAATCTGGTGCTGGTAAGACTGTTAACACGAAGAGAGTAATCCAGTATTTTGCAAGTATTGCAGCTGCTGGTGGAGCAAGTGGGGGTAAGAAGGACTCTAACAAAGGGACACTTGAAGATCAAATCATTCAGGCCAACCCTGCACTAGAGTCTTTTGGCAATGCCAAAACACTGAGAAATGACAACTCATCTCGCTTTGGAAAGTTCATTCGCATTCATTTTGGAACAAGTGGTAAACTTTCTTCAGCTGACATTGAAACATACCTGCTGGAAAAATCAAGAGTGACCTTTCAGCTAAAGGCAGAAAGGAACTATCACATCTTTTACCAGATATTGACCAATGCAAAGCCTGAGCTGCTGGATATGCTGCTGATTACAAATAATCCATATGATTACTCTTACATCTCCCAAGGAGAAGTAAGTGTTGCATCCATCAATGATAGTGAGGAGTTAATGGCCACTGACAATGCCTTTGATGTGCTTGGCTTCACCCCAGATGAGAAGATGGGGGTCTACAAACTAACAGGGGCCATCATGCATTATGGCAACATGAAATTCAAGCAGAAACAACGAGAAGAACAGGCAGAACCAGATGGTACAGAAGCTGCTGACAAGTCAGCCTATTTAATGGGGCTGAACTCTGCTGATCTCCTTAAAGGACTCTGTCATCCAAGGGTTAAGGTAGGCAATGAATATGTCACAAAAGGCCAAGGTGTTGACCAAGTATACTACTCAATTGGTGCTCTGGCAAAGTCAGTGTATGAAAAGATGTTCAACTGGATGGTTGTAAGAATCAACCAGTCCTTAGACACAAAGCAGCATCGACAACATTTCATTGGTGTGTTGGATATAGCTGGATTTGAAATATTCGATTTTAACACATTCGAGCAGCTCTGCATTAATTTCACAAATGAAAAACTGCAACAGTTTTTTAATCACCACATGTTTGTCTTGGAACAAGAGGAGTACAAAAAAGAAGGAATAGAATGGGAATTCATTGACTTTGGGATGGACTTGCAAGCCTGTATTGATCTAATTGAAAAGCCTCTCGGAATTATGTCTATTCTTGAGGAAGAGTGCATGTTTCCAAAGGCCAGCGACCAGACTTTCAAGGCAAAGCTTTATGATAACCACCTGGGCAAATCAAGCATGTTCCAAAAGCCCAGAGCTGTCAAAGGCAAGCCAGAAGCACACTTTGCATTGGTTCACTATGCTGGCACTGTTGATTACAATATTGCCGGCTGGCTTGTTAAAAACAAAGATCCACTAAATGAAACAGTGGTTGGACTGTATCAAAAATCATCTGTCAAGCTTCTAAGCAATCTTTTTTCCAGCTATGCAGCAGCAGCTGAATCAGGTGGAAAAGGAGGTAAAAAGAAGGGGTCATCATTTCAGACTGTATCGGCCCTCCACAGAGAAAACCTTAACAAACTGATGACAAATCTCAAAACTACTCATCCACATTTTGTTCGTTGTTTGATTCCCAATGAGAACAAGACTCCTGGAGTTATGGACAACTGCCTTGTTATGCACCAGCTTCGCTGCAATGGTGTACTGGAAGGTATCAGAATTTGCAGGAAAGGTTTTCCCAACAGGGTACTCTATGGTGACTTCAAACAGAGGTACAGAATTCTGAATGCATCTGCTATCCCAGAAGGCCAGTTTATTGAAAACAGGAAAAGTGCTGAAAAGCTACTGGGATCACTTGACATTGACCATACACAGTACAAGTTTGGTCACACAAAAGTTTTCTTCAAAGCTGGTCTGCTGGGTTTACTGGAAGAAATGAGAGATGGGCAACTTTCCCGTATCATCACCAGGATACAAGCTAATGCTCGAGCTTTGCTAATGAGAGCTGAATATCAAAAATTAGTAGAACGCAGGGATGCACTAATGGTTATTCAGTGGAACCTTCGCTCCTTCCTAAGTGTGAAAAACTGGCCTTGGATGAAATTGTTCTTTAAAATAAAGCCTCTTCTCAAGAGTGCCGAGGCTGAGAAGGAGATGGCCAATATGAAAGATGAATTCAACAAAATAAAAGAGGCTTTTGATAAATCTGAAAACCGAAGAAAAGAGCTGGAGGAGAAAATGGTTGCGCTACTTCAAGAAAAGAATGATTTACTTCTCCAGGTGCAGTCAGAGCAGGATACATTGACAGATGCTGAAGAGCGTTGTGAACAGTTGATAAAGAGCAAAATCCAACTGGAAGCTAAAGTTAAAGAGATGACTGAGCGGATTGAAGATGAAGAAGAGATAAATGCTGAACTCACAGCTAAAAAACGTAAGCTGGAAGATGAATGTTCTGAGCTAAAGAAAGACATTGATGACCTTGAGCTAACTTTAGCCAAGGTTGAGAAAGAAAAACATGCTATTGAGAATAAAGTGAAGAACCTCACTGAGGAAATGTCCTCTCAAGATGAGATTATAATGAAGCTCACAAAAGAGAAAAAAGCTCTACAGGAGGCTCAGCAGCAGATACTTGATGATCTGCAAAGTGAAGAAGATAAAGCAAACACACTGGCAAAAACTAAAGCTAAGCTTGAACAGCAGGTGGATGACCTTGAAGGGACGCTAGAACAAGAAAAAAAGGTTAGGATGGATCTTGAACGTGCCAAGAGAAAATTGGAAGGAGATCTCAAATTGATTCAAGAGAATGTAATGGATTTAGAGAATGATAAGCAGCAGGGAGAAGAGAAACTGAAGAAGAAAGATTTTGAAATCAATCAATTGAATGGAAGGATTGAGGATGAGCAAATTGCTGTAGTGCAACTACAAAAAAAATTAAAAGAGAACCAAGCTCGTATAGAGGAACTGGAGGAAGAGTTAGATGCTGAACGTGCAGCCCGAGCTAAGGTCGAAAAACAGCGAAGTGATCTCTCTCGTGAATTAGAAGACATTAGTGAACGGCTCGAGGAGGCAGGTGGAGCCACATCTGCCCAGGTGGAGCTCAACAAGAAAAGGGAAGCTGAGTTTCAGAAGTTACGCAGGGATCTTGAAGAATCTACACTGCAGCACGAAGCCACTTCTGCCGCCCTGAGAAAAAAACATGCAGATAGTGTGGCTGAGCTTGGTGAACAAATTGACAATCTCCAACGAGTCAAGCAAAAGTTAGAGAAAGAAAAGACAGAGCTGAAGTTGGAAATGGATGATTTGGCCTCAAACATGGAAAGTATTGTGAAAGCAAAGGTGAATCTTGAAAAGATGTGCCGTTCCTTAGAGGATCAGATGAATGAACATAGGTCCAAGTCTGAAGAGGCTCAGAAGGCACTAAACGATTTCTCCACTCAAAGAGCTAAACTGCTAACGGAAAATGGGGAACTTGGACGGCAGCTGGAGGAAAAAGAATGCCTTATCTCTCAACTCACAAGAGGAAAAAGTTCCTACACCCAACAATTAGAGGACCTGAGAAGGCAATTTGAAGAAGAAGTCAAAGCAAAGAATGCACTCGCTCATGCAGTGCAGTCATCTCGACATGACTGTGATTTGCTGAGGGAGCAGATTGAGGAGGAGCAGGAGGCAAAAGCAGAGCTTCAGAGGGCACTGTCCAAGGCAAACTCTGAAGTTGCAACATGGAGGGCCAAGTATGAGACAGATGGCATTCAGAGAACAGAGGAACTAGAAGAGGCCAAGAAAAAACTTGTTCAAAGGCTACAAGAAGCAGAGGAGGCAGTAGAAGCAGTTAATGCAAAGTGTTCCTCTCTTGAAAAAACTAAACATCGTCTGCAAAATGAGATTGAAGATCTTATGCTTGATCTGGAACGCTCAAATGCTGCATCCGCTGCTCTGGACAAGAAACAACGTGCCTTTGATAAGGTCATAGCGGAGTGCAAGCAGAAGTATGAAGAATCACAGTGTGAGTTGGAAGCATCACAGAAGGAAGCACGAAACCTGAGTACTGAACTCTTCAAACTTAAAAATGCTTATGAAGAATCTCTTGATCAACTTGAGACTACCAAAAGGGAGAACAAGAATCTGCAAGAAGAAATATCAGACCTGACAGATCAGCTTGGTGAAGGAGGTAAAAGTGTTCATGAGCTGGAGAAACTTAGAAAACAATTAGAACAAGAGAAAGCAGAGCTGCAGTCTGCCCTGGAGGAAGCCGAGGCCGCTGTAGAACACAAGGAAAGCAAGACCCTACGTGCCCAACTTGAGTTTAATCAGGTGAAGGCAGACATTGAAAGAAAGATGGCAGAGAAAGATGAGGAGATGGATCAGGCAAAGAGGAACTACCAACGAATGGTTGAAACGTTACAGAGTTCTCTTGAGTCAGAAACAAGAAGCCGCAATGAAGCACTAAGAGTTAAGAAAAAGATGGAGGGAGACTTAAATGAGATGGAAATTCAGCTAAGTCAAGCCAACAGGCAGGCAGCTGATGCACAGAAACAACTGAAGATGATCCAGTCATATTTGAAGGACACTCAGCTTCAACTGGATGATTCGGTTCATAATAGTGAAGATCTCAAAGAAAACAGTGCCCTGTTAGAAAGGAGAAATAACCTTATCCAAGCAGAACTTGAGGAGCTAAGAGCAATGTTGGAGCAAACTGAGAGGGGGCGTAAGCTGGCTGAGCAAGAACTTATCGATGCAACAGAGAGGATGCAGCTACTGCATTCTCAAAACACTAGTCTGATCAATCAAAAGAAAAAGCATGAGGCTGATTTGCTACAGCTACAAGGAGAGATGGAAGAGTTGGTACAAGAGAACCGCAATGCTGAAGAGAAAGCAAAAAAAGCAATAACTGATGCAGCTATGATGGCAGAGGAGCTGAAGAAAGAGCAAGACACCAGTGCTCATCTTGAGAGAATGAAAAAAAACATGGAGCAAACGATCAAAGACTTGCAGCACCGGCTAGATGAAGCTGAACAAATTGCTATGAAGGGTGGAAAGAAACAGCTTCAGAAACTGGAAGCTCGCATCCGTGAACTTGAGAATGAATTGGATGCAGAACAAAAGCGAGGTACAGAATCTGTAAAGGGAATTCGCAAGTATGAACGTCGCATCAAGGAACTCACCTATCAGACTGAAGAAGATCGGAAGAATATGGCAAGACTCCAGGATTTGGTTGACAAGCTACAGCTTAAAGTGAAGTCCTACAAGCGCTCAGCTGAGGAAGCAGAAGAGCAAGCAAATTCCAACTTGGCCAAGTTAAGAAAACTACAGCATGAGCTTGAAGAGGCAGAGGAGCGTGCGGATATTGCCGAATCCCAAGTGAACAAGCTGCGTGCAAAAACTAGGGATGGTGTAACCGGTAAAAAATCCCAAGATGAGTAAGAGCAACACTGTGTAGTGTTGCTAGTTTAGATTTCCTAGTTTAGTTTAAACTCAATCATCTGAAATTATGAATTATACTTTAAACATTTTGATTGTTATGTTTAATAACAATATATTCTATTTAACAATTTAGTATTTGTTCAAAATTGCTTTTCAGAAACTGCATGCATTTTCTAATTAAACACAATTAAACATTTTTATTATAGCCAATGAATTATCAATATTAATTACATTTTTCATTAAATAAATAAAAAAATTAATTTTCAAATCTGCCAATATGCTTTAATAGTTTTGCAAAAATAGAAATAAACATTACATTGTCCCATTTCAGTGTCACTTGATTTATTTCTAGTTTCGTGATGACACAATATAAAGCATAACCTACCTACACTACCGGGGTCAGGTTCTCTTCCACTCAGCACACTCAGCAAACATGCCTAGTAAAAAGCACTTATTTATCACCAGATTAGGTCAATAAAATAAAAAACAAATCTAGATATAATCTTCTGTAAGCAACCCACTTCTTGAAATCTTCTAAAATCTCTTTTAACAGCAACTAGTACAAAGAAATGGTTCAATAAAATCAAATATTTTAACAACAACCAAATACTATAACCATTTGACTTCTTATGAAGATTTTTTTTCATAAAATGTCTGATAGCTAAAGTAAAACTGATCTTTACTTTTTAAAGCTCAAGATTTAATGGAATACATAGATTGTAAATGATGTACAGTATACAGGGTATGACCTAATGAATGAGTTTACACCTAACAATAGACTATACTGATAACCCATCTTAATGCAGGTTCCACTAACTGCTATAATTGAGTTTAAATACAAACATAATCAGAAGAAAATGTTACACACAGTTCCAACCGCATTGGATAGACTTTGTAATGTACATACAATGTAAGAAATAAAAGAATTTTATTCTAAGGCAATTAATAGAATTAAGGCAATATTTGCTTGTAACAAAGCATCATAATTCTGTACTGATTGGGGAAAAAAAACATGCTGTTACCATTTTATCAAGAAAAATAAAAACAACAGCATTCTTTTTTAATGGTAAAGGCAGTCAATTTATTGCATGGAACTAAAGATATGGATTCTTAATTTTACAAATGCTTTAAAAATCCTTCTCTTTAACATGCAGGAAATAACAGAACTATGTTGATAATGAGTTTCAAATTTTTTACAATCACTTCAGTATATGATACCTAAATTCTAGGAAACCAGCCCAGGTAGAATTTTACCTTTTAACTAGAATTTCAAATTTTAACTAATCTAACAATATTTTCCAATTCTCATTAGTATCAGTGCTTATGAATTAGCAAGAATTCTACAGTAAGTACAGTACACAGAATGCTGCCTTGGGAAAATGTCTTAGCACAGTGCTTCCCAAAGTGTGGGCCCTGTCCCCCTGGTGAGCCACAGAGGCATTGCGGAAGTTTGGAATATATCAAAACTGATTTTATTATTATTTTTTATATAGTATGGTCAGAAACCTTGCTTATTTCTAACTGTATTGTTAAGATTTCAGTGTCTGTCAGTCTGCAGTTAATTATCAGCCTATTCCAAATGGACCCGACAGCACTAGAGACTCACAAAAAAAGTCGCAAGTACTGTACAGAGATGAATGAGTTCTTTTTAATGAACCACTGAAACTATGCAAGATACTATGCAGAGCATCCTATTAGAAGAACTTTTGTTTTCCCTTTTGTATTCCTCTCTGATTCCTAATTTGAATTTGCAGCCCATGTCTGTGATTTTGACTGGCTTTGCGAACTGGCCTATACTTGGTAGGCATTGGATGGACTCAATCTGGCAGGGAAAATAGTAACAATATTTCATGTCCAAAACAATATAGGATTCAGAGAGAATGAAGCGAATCATCTTACGTTCACCAGAATACGATGTGTAAATTGTTATGGTAGCGCACATAACGTCAATGGAACCTTCGCTACTGTATGATGAAAATGATGATATGATACTGAAATGATGCCATTTCGTGCAAAGAGACAATCTAATTGATTATACATATTTATCTACATTTTATCAATCTATATAAAAAAATAGATGAGCCATGCAGCTTTTGCTGATTTCTGGAGGGAGCTTTATGCCTTTAAAGTTTGGGAAGCTGTGTATTAGCAATTTAAATTATGGAAATGACAGACATGGCTTTTTTACATGCCCATGTTCTACAGTCAGTTAAAAAAACCTAAAGTGCACTTTTCCATCTGTATTTCACATTTGTTTATAAACTACTTGACCTCAGGAAGTAGTTTTTACATTTTTAATTCATTACAATTTAACAGGTAATGAATGGTGGCGTAACAGGATGTGAATTTCTTTCACTGCAGCAGTTGCTGCCTTTTTGTTGCTGTGTACAATACCAGCAGTAGCAGCAGTAGTCATGCAAGAGTGGTTCTAGACAGTAATATTAGACCTACCATCTGGTGCACATACAGTAGTAGTAAGAAAAAATATTTCAATAGGAACACGCAATCAAAATCCCTTTGTTATATAAATATTTCTCCAGATTTCCAGAATGGTTGGTGGGTACATCACCAACAGAGGGCAGACTCAACTTATCCCTAGCTTACACATTGAAAACTGAGGCTTTGCATGTTGGTAGGCTGTGCTTGCTGCTCTAATGCAGCATGGTGCTGTGGGTCAGCTTCGCAATCTTTGGGAGCTTAATCTCCCCGTACATACATGAGGAAGAGTGTTACAGTAGCGAAAGTAGCTGCATTGACGGGAAAAGCTCGGAGCAGAGTGGATGTGAGGCCTCTTGTAAACACACGCCAGCCCTCTTTCTCTATGCTCTTGCGTGTGCAATCCATGATGCCATTGTATTGGAACTTTCCTCCAACACCATCTGCTTGTAGCCGAGACTTAATCACATCCACAGGATATGTAGAAAGCCACGAGGCAATGCCTGACATACCACCAGCAAACATCAGTTTAGGGATCATGTATGAGTCATGTGGCTCACAGCCTAGTGAACGTGTTAACACATCATAGACTAGGAAGTACACTCCAAAGGCAGGCGTCTCACGAATGAGGGTGGTCACCATGCCCCTGTTGACACCCCGCACGCCCTCACGCTGGTATATCCGGGCCAGGCAGTCCAACGAGTTTTTGTACACCTTGCGAGTGGACGTCTTCTTTTCACCAGTACCTTGCAACTGCATGCGTGTCTTGGCCAGTTCCATTGGGCAACAAATAACACACTGGATGGCTCCAGCAGCTGCTCCTGCTAGGAATTGGTTTGTGGGAGTGTCTTTTTGCAGAAGACGCATTGTGTTGCCTTGCACACCAAAGACAATGGCATTGATGAATGTCAGGCCCATCATAGGAGAACCAATGCCTTTGTACAGACCAAATAACTGTAGGGAACAATAGCTGTTAGTACATAACATCATCATCGTTTTCATTGGTTATGGCTACCTAGGATAAAAATTTAGATTTAATGTAACTAAAACATTATTTTAAAACAACATCTATTTATACATTTTCCTCCAGAAAATTGGTTAATCAGGATGTATCAACATCAAATGCATCAATGTGAAATGATGACAGACATGAAACTGGCTGGGGCTTGAGCTACCTAATCATTTACTACTGACCCATGCGTTTACAATCCAATTTCTTTCACTGATTTTAATTAATACCATTAAAACCAATACTAAATCTAAGCAAATGAAAACAAAGAAACAGGTACTGACTGATTCTTGCCGTATGATGGACTGGAAACAGTGAAATGTTCCCCTGTACAATGGCTTGTGCATATCTTGAACTTGAAGCCTGACCTGTGAAAGACAAAGCATGGTTCAACACAAATCTGAGGATGCATACATGACTCTGCAAAAAATTAAAGAGATGTGTAAAGGGTGTGTTCACCAACAAATGTGGAACTATGGAAATGGGCAGAGGCATGGTGGGCAACTGGTGCACTATTAATTTTTTTCTTTATAGTTACAATTATTTAGTAACACCGTAATATATGTTTTTGTAATAAAACTAGATGTAATAATAACATTTTTAAATTTGTCTTTACATTACATTTGTTTCAAAATTCTATGCTTTGTTTCCTCTTAGAGAAATTAACTATGAACTACATCCTAAACAAAAATTTATGGCTAATTATAGCAGTTTTACAAATTTCATTTACAAGTATCACAAATCAACTGGACAGACAAAACAATATGTAGTTCTGATTAGACAAGAAATGGTTTATTTGTCCAGTTTATGAGGCCTAAACATTCTCATATTTGCCAGTGTTTGTTCATTACAGGTGTAAGGACTCTGCCCGACTCTGGCCACGTGCATCTGTTTATGTTTCTCGTCACGTGTCTGCCCCGCCTTCGTCTGCTCCTCCCTTTCATCACACCTGATCCTTATTGTGTCATTGTCTTTTTGTATTTAACTGTGCCGCGTTGCTTTGTGCAGCGCGGCATCTACTGTGATTTGTCCTGTCTAGTCTGCGTCCTGTTTCATGTTTTAAGTTATTAAACCCTATTTTGATTTATGCTATCCTGCGTTTGGGTCCGCTCTGTTTCGCGTTCGTGACAGAAGATGCCGCCACATGAGGACCCAGTGGGATAGCAGCTACTTGGACCGGCTGACTGGAAGTACTTTTTTTTTGTGTCTGTGTTTTTTTTTTTTCCCCCTCTGGACTTGGCGCGTTTGGCGACATGGGTCCGCATTTTTTCGGTGAGGGGCGCCGCCTCGCTTTTGGTTTTTTCGCGGGGGGCTCCGCCTCACTTCCTGGTTGCGGACCATGTCGCCAGCCCAAGGTTTGTTCTGTTTTTCAGTGTCCTGTGACATCGCCCCGCACTTTCCGGTGGGGGGCGTCGCTTCACTTTTGGTTTCCGTGGAGGACGTCGCCCCACTTCCTGTCCGCGGGGGGTGTCGCAGGCCTGTGTTTTTTCCTGTTTTTGGACTTCCCTGTTTTGTGGAGGATTTATTTTTTTTTCCCTCCCGCCCTCCCTTTCCTGGACTTTGGGGGTGGATCTGGCCGGGGTGCGTCAGGGGTTGTGCTCGGCCCTTCAGCTCGGCTGTGGACGTCGCTCGGCCCTTCAGCTCGGCTGTGGACGTCGCTCGGCCCTTCAGCTCGGCTGTGGACGTCGCTCGGCCCTTCAGCTCGGCTGTGGACGTCGCTCGGCCCTTCAGCTCGGCTGTGGACGTCGCTCGGCCCTCTCTGGCTGCGCCGCCGTGTGCCTTGCTCCCCCCACCTGCCTCGCCGTGTGCCTTGCTCCCCCCACCTGCCTCGCCGTGTGCCTTGCTCCCCCCACCTGCCTCGCCGTGTGCCTTGCTCCCCCGACCTGCCTCGCCGTGTGCCTTGCTCGCCCTACCTGCCTTGCCGTGTGCCTTGCTCCCCCCACCTGCCTCGCCATGTGCCTTGCTCCCCCCTCCCGGACCCTCCGGGACTGCCTAGACGGATTGGCGCGTCGGGAGCCGCGTCTTGGGGGGGGCTCTGTAAGGACTCTGCCCGGACTCTGGCCACATGCGTTTGTTTACGTTTCTCGTCACGTGTCTGCCCCGCCTTCGTCTGCTCCTCCCTGTCATCACACCTGATCCTTATTGTGTCATTGTCTTTTTGTATTTAACTGTGCCGCGTTGCTTCGTGCAGCGCGGCATCTACTGTGATTTGTCCTGTCTAGTCTGCGTCCTGTTTCATGTTTTAAGTTATTAAACCCTATTTTGATTTATGCTATCCTGCGTTTGGGTCCGCTCTGTTTCGCGTTCGTGACAGAAGATGCCGCCACATGAGGACCCAGTGGGATAGCAGCTACTTGGACCGGCTGACTGGAAGTACTTTTTTTTTGTGTCTGTGTTTTTTTTTTTTCCCCCTCTGGACTTGGCGCGTTTGGCGACATGGGTCCGCATTTTTTCGGTGAGGGGCGCCGCCTCGCTTTTGGTTTTTTCGCGGGGGGCTCCGCCTCACTTCCTGGTTGCGGACCATGTCGCCAGCCCAAGGTTTGTTCTGTTTTTCAGTGTCCTGTGACATCGCCCCGCACTTTCCGGTGGGGGGCGTCGCTTCACTTTTGGTTTCCGTGGAGGACGTCGCCCCACTTCCTGTCCGCGGGGGGTGTCGCAGGCCTGTGTTTTTTCCTGTTTTTGGACTTCCCTGTTTTGTGGAGGATTTATTTTTTTTTCCCTCCCGCCCTCCCTTTCCTGGACTTTGGGGGTGGATCTGGCCGGGGTGCGTCAGGGGTTGTGCTCGGCCCTTCAGCTCGGCTGTGGACGTCGCTCGGCCCTTCAGCTCGGCTGTGGACGTCGCTCGGCCCTTCAGCTCGGCTGTGGACGTCGCTCGGCCCTTCAGCTCGGCTGTGGACGTCGCTCGGCCCTCTCTGGCTGCGCCGCCGTGTGCCTTGCTCCCCCCACCTGCCTCGACGTGTGCCTTGCTCCCCCCACCTGCCTCGCCGTGTGCCTTGCTCCCCCCACCTGCCTCGCCGTGTGCCTTGCTCCCCCCACCTGCCTCGCCGTGTGCCTTGCTCCCCCCTCCCGGGCCCGTCGGGACTGCCTGGACGGATTGGCGCGTCGGGAGCCGCGCCTTGGGGGGGGCTCTGTAAGGACTCTGCCCGGACTCTGGCCACGTGCATCTGTTTATGTTTCTCGTCACGTGTCTGCCCCGCCTTCGTCTGCTCCTCCCTGTCATCACACCTGATCCTTATTGTGTCATTGTCTTTTTGTATTTAACTGTGCCGCGTTGCTTCGTGCAGCGCGGCATCTACTGTGATTTGTCCTGTCTAGTCTGCGTCCTGTTTCATGTTTTAAGTTATTAAACCCTATTTTGATTTATGCTATCATGCGTTTGGGTCCGCTCTGTTTCGCGTTCGTGACAACAGGCTAAAAAGCAAATAAAGATTCACAAAGGTACATAAATAAACAAACAAACAAACAAACAAACAAACAAACAAAACTTGATTCATGTACTTACTTTTACAGTGTCAAAAGGATGTCCTACTAGAACTCCAGCAGCACCTAAAGAGTAGAAATGCAATCTGGTATAATTAGACCCATCTACAGAAATATGCAAAGTTTCACTGCAAGTTAAAAAAATATTCTCACTATACTATACTATATATTATATCTGACAATGTCTCTCGCTGTCTATTTTTCAACTTCCCTCATCCCCTCCAGCCCGTGGGCCCAAAACAAACCCAAGGGCTGTCACAAAGCTGCAATGAAAGCAATTATACAGTATATATTACACACCAGTGTAGAAATACATCTTCAAGCATTCTATTCACAACAAATTGTATAATAATCTCATTAAAACCAATTCAAACCTAGGTGCGTGCTTTATGCGACACTATATTTTTTTCAGAGCTGCCTGACATCGGCAGAAACCATAGTGGGCTAAAACTTCAAGTGTCTTGTTGCAGCCGGATCTACAATCAGCTCCCTTAAAGCTCAAAACAGTCAGTTGCTGGAGCGTCTGGATGTGCCTGAGGTGAACAAGAATAGCAAAAACACTGTATTTGTTTCAGAACTGCTAGCTGAAGCAATAGCTGAGTCCACCACTGCTAGACAGAATGTATTGTGTTACTGTAGTGGGTAAGACTGCACGAGAATTGTGATTAGAGAATTAGCCCAGATTTCAGGCTGTAAAATAAACTGGACTAAGTCAGAATCAATGCCTTTATGTTCAATATATGAGAACATAGGGTCCATTTCTTACTGTGACTGAGAAAGTATTACAAAAAAACAAAAAAACAAAAGAGGTACTTTAAGATCTTAATAAGCTTCCAATTTTTTCTTTCTTTCTTTCTTTCTTTCTTTCTTTCTTTCTTTCTTTCTTTCTTTATAATTGTCTTATTTTTTAGTTGGTTTAATTTATTTATTTTACTTTACTGTTAGTGGATGTTGTTCATGTTGGAATAAAGTAAAAAAATGAGGTGCCTTTAGGACCGTGTGCACATATTTACAAGGCTTGAGTTTGAGTCAGCTAAAGAGTTTGAGTCAGATAAAGGCTGATTTATACTTATAAGTACATTATGTATGTAGATGCAAGATGGGTGATACGTATATCCTGCAGTCATTCAGTAAGGCAGCTTTAATATCAGCCTACATGTCAGGACTCTGCCTGGACTTTGGCCATGTGCCTTTTGTTTATGTTTCATGTTCACGTGTCTGCCCCGCCCTTGTCTTTTCCGCCCCGCCTCTGCACACCTGTCCCTTGTGTTTAATGATTATTTGTATTATTTAATTGAGCCGCGTTGCTTCGTGCAGCGCGGAATCCTATTGTCTTCTGTTCTTGTCTTCATGTCTGCTGTCGCCCTTGTCCTGTTTTGTGTATTTCAGTTATTAAATCCCTGTTTTCTGTTAAGCTGTCCTGTGTTTGGGTCCGTTTTTTATCCCGCGTACACTGACAGAAGGATTCCGCCAGATCAGGACCCAGCAGGACAGCTTCAGCCTGGACCGGCCGCTTGGGAGCATTTTTTTTTTTTATTGGATTTTTTTTTTTCCCCTGGACTTTGCGGGTTTTGGTGACATCGGTCCGCATTTTTCCGGTGGGGGACGCCACTCCGCTTCCGGCTTTTCTGTGGAGGACGCCGCCCCACTTCCTGTCCGCGGGGGGTGTTGCAGGCCCGTTTTACCCCCTGGATTTTTTTTTTTCTGTTTTGTGGTGGATTTTTTTTCCCTGCCCTCCCTCCCCTTTTCCTGGTTCCCGAGAGGTGGGTTTGGCTGCGGTGCGTCGGGGGCTGTGCTCGGGCCCTCCTGTTCGGCTGTGGACGTCGCTCGGCCCTCCTGTTCGGCTGTGGACGTCGCTCGGCCCGCCTGTTCGGCTGTGGACGTCGCTCGGCCCTCCTGTTCGGCTGTGGACGTCGCTCGGCGACTGTGTCACCACGAGGGACACAGTCGAATGCCTTCTCCAGATCCACAAAGCACATGTGGACTGGTTGGGCAAACTCCCATGAACCCTCCAGCAACCTGGTGAGGGTATAGAGATGGTCCAGTGTTCCACGACCGGGACAAAACCCGCATTGTTCCTCCTGAATCCGAGGTTCGACTATCGGCCGAATTCTCCTCTCCAGTACCCTGGCATAGACTTTTCCGGGGAGGCTGAGGAGTGTGATCCCCCTGTAGTTGGAACACACCCTCCGGTCCCCCTTCTTAAACAGAGTCTGCCAGTCTTAAACCACCCCAGTCTGCCAGTCCAGAGGCACTGTCCCCAGCCGCCACGCGATGTTGCAGAGGCGTGTCAACCAAGACAGCCCCACAACATCCAGAGACTTGAGGTACTCAGGGCGGATCTCATCCACCCCCGGTGCCTTGCCACTGAGGAGCTTCTCAACCACCTCAGTGACCTCAGCTTGGGGGATCGATGAGTCCTCAACTGAGCCCTCTGCCTCTGCTTCCTCAGTGGAAGACATGTCGGTGGGGTTGAGGAGATCCTCGAAGTACTCCTTCCACCGTCCGAGAATGTCCCCAGTCGAAGTCAGCAGATTCCCACTCTCACTGTAAACAGTGTGAGCAGGGCACTGCTTCCCCTGGAAGTATGTTTATGGTCATAATTTTGAATCATGTGATCAAAATTTTAAAAGCCAGACATCTCTGGATTCCTTGGATCTAAGAAAATTCAACGCATGTTTAACACCAGTATCATGTCAATTTAAGCTTAATTATATTGTCCACCATCTTTTTCACTACTCCTCCTATAAATTTTGTACAGTATTTTCAGAGTAAGCCTCGCAAAAGTTACAAAAGAATTCTGAAGACTCCAAACAGTTTGCCATTAATGTGTCAACAAATCTGACAGCAAAGCCACCAAACAAGAGGTGAGGCCAAATCTGGTGAAGATTAGACAAAATTTGAAAGAGGGGTAGCATTAATGGCAGATAGATGTAGGTATTTGTAGGACTGTTGTGAATTCACTTCCTGTGATGGTGATAAAAATCATAGTATGCCTCTTCTGGACAATGGACAGGCAAAAATGCCAAAAATGCTGTGATATATTTGTTACTCTTCTTGAGTTTAATGAACTGTAGATGAACTAAAATGACTTCTATTTTAAATTCATAAATTCACATTTTCCTATAATTCCCTAGATATGCTGAAGTGAAAATACACCAACATTTGTTACTCAAGAGTACTTCCTGTTGACCATGATTTTGTCACAAAGGATTTTTTTTCATTACTTCTCCAACAAATTACAGCCAGTCAACACTAAATATGACATCCATCATCTTCAGACCAACCTGGACCAAAGTTATGAAAAGGATTTTGAATACAAACAGTTTGCCCAACAAATCCGACATCAAAACCATCACAGGAAGTGAATTCACAACATTCACAGGAAGTGAATTTGTACCTCAGCAACAACTTTGCACACTGACCTACTGGGTAAACGTTACAATAACGTCCTACAAATGCTTACATCTATCTGCCATTAATGCTACTCCTCTTTACAATTTTGTCTAATCTTCACCAGATTTGGCTCACAGCATCTTGGCGCCACTTCCTGCTTCGAATTTGTTTATCTGGTCCTTTTCTACTACAATCAGAAAATTCCACAACTGTCACTGTAAAAACATACACATCATTAGAGAAACTACAAATTACTAATGAATCCCTTTGCCTAGTTATAGTTCTGCTTTCCTGTAATTACTTGGGCAATAACTATAGCAGCTCAGACAGTCTGGGTTTTTGGCCCACAAAAAAAAGGAGAAGAAGAAGAAGAAGAATTATTGTTAGATAATTATTAATAAAGAATTATTATATTTTTATTTTATTATTATTATTATTATATTGTTGTTATAATAATAAGAAGAATAATTATTATTATTATATTACAGAATTAATAAATATTCATTCATTCATTCATTCATTCATTCATTCATTCATTCATCTTCTACCGCTTATCCGAACTACCTCGGGTCACGGGGAGCCTGTGCCTATCTCAGGCGTCATCGGGCATCAAGGCAGGATACACCCTGGACGGAGTGCCAACCCATCGCAGGACAGAATTAATAAATAAAGAATTATTATTATTATTATTACTATTATATTGTTGTTATAATAATAATAATAATAATAATAAGAAGAAGAAGAAGAAGAAGAAGAAGAAGAAGAAGAATTAATATTATTATTATATTAAAGACTTAATAAATAAAGAACTATTATTATAATTTTATTATCATTGCTATTATATTGTTGTTAAAATAAGAATAATAACAATATTATTATTATTATTGTTGTTGTTATTGTTATTATTGTTGTTATTATTATTATTATTATCAGCATAATTATTATTATCATTATTATTACTGTTGTTGTTATTGTTATTATTGTTGTTATTATTATTATTATTATTATAAGAACAACTTTAGCTAACCTGTTAACTAGCCTCTCAAATGAGCTCGCGTGCTTACTAGTAGGCACGCGCTAATTTGTGACAGGACGATACAAGGAAGTCGTTTTATGGCGCGCGCTAATTCACCACCTACCTCCAAGGCAACCGGCAGCGAAATCCATCATTGTTCCTCACAAGAAGTCTTCACGCGTTGGCAGCACGAACGTCTTCGATGTTAAATATTCAAAATAAAAATTGTATGAAAATAACAATCCGAGCGGAAAGATATTAGCCTGTTAGCTCGCTAAGTGTCCTTCTAGCTATGTAGCTTCCACTCTCAGACATTCGGCTTTAAAACTGGATGAAGATTTAGAATTTACACAATTCCTTGAACATTGACGAAGATAAAACACCTCAAACACTTGTATGGATGACTGACTCCTGTGTTGTAGTGGAAAAATCCGACCCTCAGCCTCCCCGCTGCCGGTTGGGTTTCTAACTGTCAGAGCAGGAGGTGTGTGCTTACGTCACACACGATAAACCAGATTCAGCCAATAGCGACGTCCAGAAAATAAACAATCCTTCAGGACACGCCCTCCTCTTCAGCTCGTGCTCCGACTTTTCCTGGGTTGCGTCAGTTTCTTTGGGTGCGTCTCAAATCGATCCAACTACATATGCATGGCAATGAAGTAACGTGAGGTTTCATTACACTGCATATGCACTGCAATGAAATGTCGTTTCTTACTAACGCATTGATAACGCATAACAACATAGTAATAAGGTGCAAGTGCAAATATAGAAGTAAGGGCAAAATAAACAATACATATGCAGATAAATAGACAGGACAATAGAATATAATATATATATATATATATATATATATATATATATATATATATATATATATATATATATATATATATATATATATATATACCCAGCTGTTTAGTTATATATTATATTATTATAGTATATAATAATTTATTATAATATCAATATTAATGATATTAATGTATTTATTATTATATTTTATAATTTGTCTCAAAACTTTAAATTAAATTGTAAACAAAACGTTTTTTTATATTTTTAAAATACCCATATTAAGTATTAAAGTTTTTTATTTTTATTTTTCATTTTATTGTCAAATTGGTATATACGACATTTAAGAGTATAAACATTTATTTCCATGATGAATTTATTAACAGTAATAATAATGATTAATGATTCATGACAAAAGCTATTAACATGGACCAGCAAGTACCAGATTCACTTGAAGGTGTACACCATTTATAATATTTTTTTTTTCTTTTAGTCATGCTGCAGCATCACTGAATATGTGCAGGAAAGAGAGGGTAAACAACCATACATCCTTGCAGTTGGCAGAACCCAGAAGACGATTGATACCTTCTACATCGCCGTTGACAAACAGCTCATCCTCTGCCAAGCCACCAGCTCATTGGGTGCTTTTGATGAACTGAAACTTGTTTTATGATGAGTCCCTGGTCCATTTCTACACTTTTCTGCAGACAACTGTCTACAACATTGATGTTACCACAACAGATGACTCTCCAAGAGTTCGTGAGTTGCAGACAAAACTTTTGAATGACATATGTGGGGGGATGTGGTAGCTCAGTGGTTAAGGTGTTGGGCTACTGATTGGAAGGTCAAGGGTTCGAACCCCAGGTCCACCAAGCAGCCACTGCTGGGCCCCTGAGCAAGGCCCTTAACCCTCAGTTGCTCAGTTGTAAGTCACTCTGGATAAGGGTGTCTGCTAAATGCCATAAATGTAAATGTTCATTCATTCATTTTCTACCGCTTATCCGAACTACCTCGGGTCACGGGGAGCCTGTGCCTATCTCAGGCGTCATCGGGCATCAAGGCAGGATACACCCTGGACGGAGTGCCAACCCATCGCAGGGCACACACACACTCATTCACTCACGCAATCACACACTAGGGACAATTTTCCAGAGATGCCAATCAACCTACCATGCATGTCTTTGGACCGGGAGAGGAAACCGGATGACATGCAAACTCCACACACACAAGGCGGAGGCGGAAATTGAACCCCCAACCCTGGAGGTGTGAGGCGAACGTGCTAACCACTAAACCACCGTGCCCCCTGAATATAAATGTAAATATAAATATATTCAAATGTTTCATTTGTCAAGCAGTGCATGCTACCAGCCAGGGCCTAATAACTCATTTGCGAATTGGCCACAGTTTCTATCCAGGCACCAAGTTTAAGTTAATTTGTGCATAAGATCATTGTAGGCGTCAGTTTTCAACATTTTCAGGTTTAAAAAACCATTTAGTTAGTGTGCATGATAAGGGTTATTGTCAAAGTGGTGATGCAGAAACCTCAGAGTCATTTCAAGCTGATTTTCACAGTTTACGAAATAGTACAGAAGTTGCAGGAACAAGTGTTGTGCAGAGCCCTGATGCTGGGTATTTTGACAACAATGGATCTGGTCAAAGTATCACAGAAAATACAAAAGATATCTGTGCTACAATTATTGCCAAACTCCATGGTAATGGTATGGAAAATATTGTAGTTTCATCAATTGTTAGTGATTTGGAAGAACTTGTTGGTGGACTGCACTCCCAAGTAAAGCAAGAAATACTGTCCGCTGTGCCAAAAGATAACTCTGTAAGATCTACATTGGAAAAGGGTTTTGAGAATTTTGAAAACCCATTTGTGAGTTTTAATACTGAAACAAAAAGAATGAAGTATTTCAACAAGAAATGGGGGATTGTGGAGCCAGTGGAAAAAAATTTAGGAGTTCTATTTGATACAAGGCGTAATAAAAATACAGGTACTTATGATCAGGTCCCAGTGAAAGACACTTTTGTTTACATTCCAATTTTGGAAACCATTAAATTTATCTGCCGCAATTCTTATATTTGTGAACTACTTGCAAAACCATGTGTATCAAAAGACAGATATGAAGACTTTTGTGATGGAAGTTATTTTAAGTCACATCCATTGTTCTCAAAAACACAGACTTCTTTACAAATTCAGCTTTTCTATGATGACTTTGAGACTGCTAACCCACTGGGTTCAAAACGTGGTGTTCACAAAGTTGGTGCTCTCTATTTTGTCCTCCGAAATCTGCCTCCAAAGTTAAACTCTGTATTGATGAACATTCATTTGGTTGCATCGTTTCACACAGAAGATGTGAAAAACTATGGCTTTGATCCTATTTTACAGCCTCTGACTGATGACATCAAAATATTGGAGAGTCATGGCATTGATTTGCCTTTCTCATCTGAAAAGGTCTATGGCACTATATGTCAGATAATTGGGGACAACTTGGGGATGCATGGAATAATGGGTTTTGCAGAGTCTTTCAGTGGACGTCACTTTTGTCGTTTGTGTTTGATTGAAAAAGATGATTCTCAGAATGTTTACAAAGAGGATGACCCAAAGATAATTTTGCGTGGAAAAGAGCTTTTTGAAATGCACTGCAGCGAGTTGCAATCAAATCCACAAAAGCTATGTGTGTTTGGTCTAAAGAAGAATTCTCTTAACAGCCTACAGTAACTCTTAACAGCCTACAGTACTTTCATGTTTGCTACAACTTTTCTTTGGACATAATGCATGACATACTTGAAGGGGTGGCTCAGTATGAGATAAAGTTACTGTTTGAATATCTCTCTGAAAATTTTTTGTCAAAACCTGGTCTTTTGTCACGAATCTATGCTTTTGACTATGGCTACTTGGAGCGCAAAAATCGTCCGACAAGGGTCAACTTGGACAGTATAGGCAATAATATAGGACTCAACTCTATTCAGACTCTTTGTCTGGTAAGAAACATTCCTTTGATTTTTAGTGACATTGTGCCAGAAGGAAACCAGAACTGGACTTCGCTGTTGCTCTTACTGCAGATAATTAACATCATATTCTCTCCATCTGTTACACTAGGCATGACTGTGCATTTGAAGCATTTAATAATGGAACATCATGACTTGTTCAAACACTTGTATCCAGGTAGAAACCTGATTCCTAAACATCATTTTATGTTACATTACCCGTCTTGTATTCGAAAAATTGGACCGTTAATACATATGTGGAGTATGAGATTTGAGGCAAAACACAGGGTTTTCAAAAGCACACTTAAAAACTTCAAGAATATCACAGTATCACTTGCCAAAAAACATCAAATGTCCAATTGGGAAACATCTCCTTTGAACCATGTTGAGTATGGACCTTTGAAAACATTTAATGTGGACAATGAGGAAAATGGTGAAATGTTTGCCCAAGCCCTGCCCGATGTAGCAAAAGACATCTTCTCTACTAACTGGGTAAAGATCAGTGGGGTAGAGTACAGAGTTACATTTTTAACACTATTATGGAGTTAAAATATTAACATTATCCAAAGTGTTACTTTAACTCTGAACTGGTGTCGATTATATAAACTCTGGGAAAGTGTTAAATTTAACACTATGGGAGTTGAAATAACACGTTTTTGCTGTGTACCCAGTATCTGCAACCCTGTTACTGAAAACCAATGACATGACAAACAGTCAAATGACAAACAAGAAGTTTCTTCCTTTTGTTGAGGCCCTTTCTAGAAGCAGGTTCAAGAGAAATGCAAGTCCCCTCGACTGTTTGCTATATTTTTCAAATATTGTCAGCATCACTTGACTTTCTCCAGAAACGAGATTTCTGCTTGAAAAACTATTGAGAGAAAAGGGAGGAACTTTTATTATAGTCTGTGAAATCACTTATTGTTCTTGTCCTCTACAATTAGAAACAACAATGGTAGCATCAAAGCAGTGTTCATTAGCCTTCCCTATGCTACGCCCATAGTGTTCATGTATACTTCACACAAATCACTGCTGTTTTTTTTTGGCACTGTGACATCTTTAGCACTTAATAGATATATAGTATTTTATATTTTAAGTAAAAAAATTTTTAATTAATTTTAAATATTAATTGTATATATTCATTTATTTATTTTTATCCTTATTTTTTCTTATTGTTATTATATATATTTATTTATTCTCTCTCTCTCTTCTGTTTCCATACTTCTGTAACGCTGCTTTGAGACAATGGGAATTATAAATAAATTGAATTGAATTGAACTTTCATTTGATTGTTTAAAGTTTGTTTGATGGCTGAATGCATATGTGTACTTCAGTATTCAACAAGACCTCATAGATACCAGGATACTCAGACAAGCTTTTACATAAAGCATATAAAATCTAACCTTTTAACCTAATTTTTTTTTTTAGTTAAATTATTACCATAAAAAAGTTATCGTCTAGCCTCAAGGCCAAATCTGTGATGCCTTCACTAATTAAAAGAAGTGGGGAATTCTGAAATTATTGCAGTGTATATTATTTGTGATTATCAGCTATTTCTGAATAATACTTTAGACACATTACGTATACGTTAATGTAATATTTACTTCTCCTTGAATGTTGTTCAAGCTGCTACAAGATGGGAAGAAAGATTTAGTAGGATTAAAAGTCCTACTGTATCTGGGCCATGCAGAAATTTTATGCACTGGAGATAACACAGTAGCAGCACTCTGGGATCATTGTGTAAGTCAAACATTTTACACAGTTGAGGTTTTTCGCAGAAAGATGCACATACGTTTCTAGCATGTGTCCTAATTCACTTTCCTATCATTTTCACTTTCTGTACACGAAATCATGACCATAATCATGTGCTCACGATATTAGTAGCCACCTGGTAGTAAGGTGTTCGATTTCCAGCAAAATGCTGTTTCACCTTCAACTCAGAAGAGTACTCTGTAGTTTTATCAAGCACACCTTTCTGCTACTTATCTATGGTCTCTTTTAAGCATTTTGTAAGCTGAGTGCCCAAGTTGCTTTTACCCTCAGAGTTTTGTCATTGAGGAATGTACGACAGTCAGATGACAGTATTAATTGACTCACTGAATAGATTTCCCAGAAACTCCCATCTAACTTTTTTGTAATCTTATGACTGGTATTGCAATTTGTCTTCCCTCTGAAAGCTTCTAACCTACTGAAGTTCCTCTATATACAACACATGCTATTAAAGCCTGAAAACTGAAGAATGCAGGTTACAAATTGGTTTCAATTTGCCGTATTCGCTCTGCTGACTTCCTGTAA
This sequence comes from Tachysurus vachellii, assembly GCF_030014155.1. NCBI lineage: Eukaryota > Metazoa > Chordata > Actinopteri > Siluriformes > Bagridae > Tachysurus > Tachysurus vachellii. The sequence goes on along the minus strand of NC_083462.1, from coordinate 24,052,617 downwards.
ATTCCTACATTGGATTTAAAACCCTGATGCATGCAAAAGCAAAGAAGGTCAAGGTCAAGGCCCCCTCCTATGTGAAGAAATCCCACAACCTCTCCTCTTGTAGCTACAAATACAGCTTAGCCCAAGACTGTTAAATAAAAATAATTCTATATTGGAGCCCAGATGGGGGGATGAATGGGCCCTGGCTGTCTGACCAGCTATCAGATATCTATATATACCAGCTATATATATATATATATATATCTATACCAGCTATCAGATATCAGCTATCAGATATCTACCAGATATCCCTTGCTGTCTATAAAGCTAGATATATGAGTCCTCTTGTTCCAAAATACAAATACATATGTTTATTGATAGCTTATTATTTGTCTACATTACATGTATAAAAAAGCTCTATGTTTTTTTTATTATTAGATTCGTACTCATTATATTTTATATTTAGAATTTGGGATGTAAAGGTTTCAGTTACATTGTTGTTGGAATGAAAATCCAGTATAATCATTTAGGTTGTGCCTCCCCCCTGTGGCAGACATATGACCATTCAAGTCATCTGTCTGATCTGGTAAAGTTCTGCCAAAACAAGCCTAAGATAAAGGAGTGATAGAGTAAAAAGTTGGTGTTCCAAATATAATACATAAGGAATAGCCTACACTACCATATAATTCAATACAAAAGGCAAAAGGCATAAATATTTAAAATATATCTAGAAATTAAATTAAGGTACATCCATTTTCTGTACACAAAGCATGTGCTCTTTCACACTCATTTAAAGAGAAATGCTATGTGGTGATATGCAGCCACAAAATGTGCAGTCTGCCACAGCAATTTGGCAATAATTACAGTTAGTTATTCATTAAAGAGCAGTTTTGACAATTTATCGTTAGATTTGTTGTGGAATGTAAAATAAAAGTTACCTGTTATCAGTTACTATGCTATAACAGGTATAAACAGAGCCTCCTTCATGTAGCTTGTTTCTATTTTCATTTTGATTAGACAAAAAATACAGTTTTTCATGTTAATGATAAAATATAATGTGCAAAGTCCTCTGCTCTAAAGAATTTTCTTATAATGAAAAACTTAAAGGCATAACTTTACCTTCAAAATGCTGACATAGTGGTAAATGTTAAACAAATGTTCTCCTTACATACCTTACCTACAAGGCAACTATAACAACACGTCTTTATTACTCTTTGTTGTATAAGAATCAAATAATCCTATAATAGTTACAACTTTGAGAGGATGCATTACAAGTCTCATTGAATTAAGTACATCAGAAAAATAACACATTTGAATGAGCACGTTGTTATTATGTACCTGCATTTAAAGTGTTTGTGAGCTTCTGTGATAAGTGAATTTTCCCCACTGTGGGATAAATAAAGTTTATCTTATTTATTATTAGTATTATATACTGCTGATTTAAATTATTCTAAATGCAGAACTATGCCCCTGCCATGAATTGTTGAAAGGCAGGTGTAGGTTAACTTTTAATAAAACAATTCAATTCAAGAAGCCATAGGGTCTATTATTGAAAAAAGGGGCAAGGAGGAAGTCTGTCTATTAATTAACAGTCTAAACTAGGAAAGATAGTGTGGATAATCACACTAGACCAAGCAGGAAATCAGAGAGTAAACCCACCCACCCGCTACTCATCCCTGAAGAGCTCACTCCAGGACCTAAATGAAATTCTCATGGGCAACCCCTGGGTCATCGAGCTGGATGATGAGGGCAGCATGTATGCACATCTCATAAGTACAGGACATCATAACCATTCCCATACGATAGAAGGTGTCTCGCTAGGAGATTCTTAGACCATTTGGCTGGATACTATGGGCTTGTGGCGTGAGATGTGGAAACTGGGTCAGCAAAGCAGGAAAATGAATAAGTCACAGGGATTTAGAAATTTAAAAATTCAGTTCACAACCAATAGAGTAGTTGTCAAGCCTTGGGGTTCAGAGCCACAACAAAATCTGTGGCAGGATACAACCTTGAGTATTGTGTGTGGTAATTGGGAGTGGTAATATTTTGCCAGATGGAAGAGTTCTAGGGAGATAATGGCCATGATTTACTAAAATAAATAAAATACGAAATATCATGGCATGACCACTGGGTGACCAATACATAGAGAAATATATTCCTACAGAGGTTTTAGGGAATAAACTGTTTTTTTGAGGGACAATATGGGTCTGTTTGATCTCAGACTTGTGTTATTTTTATAGTCTGAGTCATAGGTTTCGTGTTAGGGATTCTAAGGGCAAATTCTTGATAAATCTGAAACCAGTGCAATACAGTACAATGTAATACCAAAAAGAATTCATCTAAGTCTTGTAAACTGTTGACCATTTTCGTGTGTTCTGCAGATTCTAGTAAATATTAACATTTTTCTAAGGATGATTTATGGCCTTATGGCCTGTATCATAATTTCTTTCTATTGGTTGGAGTTTGTTTGTTTGTTGTTTTAAAGAAAGAAATAGGATGCATTTTGTCATAAATTCATATCCGGTTGTAGTCGCATGGGAGGTTGGGTTTTGTAGATATGAATCTTAATCTTCTAAAGATGATGGGCCATTGAGTAGAAGATACATGATGGTGATCTGACTGAGGCCACAGTTTATAATGGAAGGAATAGGAGGTAGGGAGTCATTTGAACACAGCATTAATCGAATCCTTTTGACTAATTAAATTAGAGACTTCATCAGTGCTGTGGTATAATATTATGTAAATAAATCCTATTTCTAAAGCTACCCTCTAATAGCTTCTAAAGCTATTTCTAAATGCATGCTTCTAAAAGCATTGCTTCTAAATTCTCTAACTTTGTGTAACCATTTGAGGAGATTCTTCCTTTTGAAGGAAACCCATTTGAGCAAAAGTATATGGCAACTGGGTCATGTAGAATGTGCTTTCACGTCAAACACCAGTATCAGAATTATAACACAAAGAGACATCTGGGTCTTTTTTGAAAGGTAGAATTGCAGAGTTACACCAAACAGATTTCATTTTCCACAATTAAAGCCTAAATGTATTTCATCTTTCTAAATTGGGCAATTATCAATAAAAGTAAAACAAGCTTTAAAGACTTATATGCCCTTTACCTACATGTCTCTGTCTGCTACTTTTAAAAATAGCACAATACTCATATATGCATATAAAATCCCCTTACAGGGTCTGGATTCTACACCAGATCAAGCATCAAGGATGTGACTTAGCCTACTTCTCAAAACAAATACATTATGACAGAAATAATTCTCTGTCTTCAGCAGAAGCTTGTAAGTGTATCTATTTTCGTCTCTGTTTTTATGCACCCTGCTGGTGGCAGATGGTAATTTCCAGTCGCCTCACCTGATCTTTCAGCTGCCACTCAAAGCAGTGACTCAGAAGAGAAGCAAAAATAAGAAATAAATAATGTTCGGACTGCTTTACCACCCAGTCCATGGCATGGTGCATCTTTCATTCAATTGAGTCAATATGTGAATATACACTGAAGCAGATGGAAAAGAAATGTTTCATTTGAGAAAATGCATACCAAGTCTATGGGGATTGATAGCTCAATGGGATACACAAATGTATCTGAACTCGAACTAGTGTTAAATGTGATTATTGTCTTTAATCACTACTTTTAACCATGTATAAATTTACCTTTTAATGTTCAGTGTGTAATCATTGTCGTGGTAGTATATGTTGGTTAAATAAGTAATAGTTCATTCATTCATTCATTAATAAATTAATGAATCATAACTTAATTACCTGTGAAAGTCTCTTAACAAAACTCATTTTGGCTATTTATAATAAAATAATAATATTAATAATATCATTATTTAGAGTCTCCGCATTTTTATTAGATAAATACAACTCATGATCCAACATTAATTCTTCAATTATTTTAATTTATTTATTCCTATTATTTATTTATTTATTTATTTATTTATTTATTTATTTAATTTTTGTCTCTCCACTGCCTCCATCCTCTCAGTGGGGGGCAGCATGGACTCAGCAGGAGAGCTCAGGCATTTTGCCCATAGCAGAGTGATACCATGCTGAGCAAGGCACATGCTGCTTGTCCTTCTGTGCCCTCCTTGCTCCTGTACCTCCGGAGCCGTGACTCCATGTGACAAGCCTGTACTGTTAAACTGGGTTCAACCTAGGTCGATGTGACACAAACCACAGATCTGAATAAGATGGAATCAGAGTGCTCAGTACAACATAGGAATGATTCATTCAATTTACGTCTACATTACAACTAAATTTGTATTACCTCGGTCTCAACTTCTTTTACAATGTGTTCCTTCAATACATCATAAAAAGGATATAGTGTTTCCCCCCTTCTATAGGATGAATGCATTGTATGTGGGCCTGGTTATGGTGCAATACTCCACTTCCTGCCAGATGCCAATCAACAACGTCCAGCTCATGTTGACCTCAACTTGAGGTAAAACAACAATCATTTTATTGAGTGTGCATGATTCCTTGCCAGCTGAAGAGAAAGATAACATCAGAAAACAAAAACAGAAGTGAGTGTTGAAACAGAGTGGAATGAGTCATTCTGCACTGAGAAGCTATCAGTAACCATCAGCTCTGTTTTGTGAGGCTTGACCTGTCCACAGATCTACATTTGTACTAGGGTTAAAAGCGCACATTTTCTTCTGCTTATTTAAATTGCATGGTATAAACACTTCCAGGTTAAAGATCTGTTTCTTCTGTCATCTTAGACCACCAACAGTAATAGAAGTAATAGAACTTGTGGTCCAACATAATAAGAGAGCAGCATTTGTACCACAGAGTGCCACTGGACATGTAAAAAGGTTTCATCAGTTTCACTTACTCCAAAATTTTAATTTCTTGGAAGCATTTTAACAGATAAAGGTGGCATTTGCCCATGACCAAATGGAGAAATGTCAAGATATAGGAAAAAATGTGAAAGATGACTTACTTAAGGTGCAATGCTTAGGTGCTCAGGTTACCTGGATACAAGAAAATCACAAACGGTTCAGTTGTCCTAAATTCTAGCTTTGTGACACGTCATTCAAACATTGCTGAGACTGAATCACACAGAATCGTCATTTTTAAGGCTTTGGTTTAGTGGTATTTTGCAATTATCCTGTTAAGTGGCCATCTATCCTCCTCTGTGAGGCTTAATATGTAATCACTGCAACTCTTATCTTTAACACGGATATAATATTGCCTTTTAGGTTCATGTCCCTGTATTCTGACCTCTGTTTGACCTTTTCATAACCACATAACCAGCTGACTCATACTGTTAATTGACATTCAATTTAATGACTTACTTTTTGTAGCAGTCTTTATAACCACAGTTTACTTCGAATTTCTCATGTTATTTTGCCCACTGCTTATCTTAGTTTCATCATTCAATGCTGGAAATGTGACACTAAAGATATTGACAAACTCCATAAGGCACTTACATGTCACCAAGGGCAACCAATAAAGTGTGTGAAACATTAACAAAAATGTAAATAAATAAGCAACTGTGAAAATGGATGTTCTCTGAGCTTTAAAGATTGGTGAGTCATTGACCCCACATGCCTATGTGGAAAGAGAGGGGGGAGTGGGAAGCTGTAACCAACCCTACTTTGAAGCTTCAAGGCCAGGTTTGTATTTTTCACCAAGCACTGTTACATCTCCATGTTGTGCCTTCTCCTGAATTAATGGGGACAAATAAAGAAAATTCTAATATAAATTATGATTGTTATTTATTCATTTCTTACTATTAGAATGTACGTTTTCAATTATGCACCAATATATTTTACCTTTCTTAAAACTTTAGCTTTTCTATTGACATTAATTGCTAAAAATAATTTTACACACTTGAAAGTAAGACATCACTGACTGCTTTGCGCTTCTCAACTAATTATCATTTCACAGTTGCAGTCATACCTTGTTTATATATGAAGATAACAATATATTATAAGATAACAAACTGGGAACAAATGTTTTTTTCTTCAAAGAAACTGTTTATGTGTGTGTTTCTTCCCCTTTGCCCTTCAGCATGTTGATCTGACAGAGCCTTATTGAAAACACGCCACAGCAGTATAGTCCAAATATTGTGATAAAGTGTTCTTTCAATACTTATATCAGGTCAAGATGTTTTCAAGTGAAGGTTGCATGATATCAGGTCAGGTATGAGCTGTGACTTTTACATGGAGCTGTGTTTTTTTTTTATTCTGCATGGACGAATCTGACCAGCTAATAAGGTTACTCATTCAGCTCCCCTGATTTTAGTCCTTACATTATTAACACTGCACCTGTTTACACAAATACACAAATGCAAATTTAATTGTAGTATATTTTGGTACGGTACATTGTGTATGCAGGTTAAACCATTTCCATATGCCCTGATGCCAACAACTGCATAAAGGCTCTCAAGTCAGAGCAGAACACCATGTGAGTTAAATGATAGTCATCTGGGGTGACAGCAAAGCAGGAAAGTAAATGTGCAGATGTTGGTAACATGACAGAACTTTGACTCACACAGAAAAAGTAAACATAAGTTTATGTGCAGGGCCACATGTATAGGGTCAAGGTAAAATGTCCAAACTTTAACAGCAGGTTAGGGCTAAGGACACAGAGGGGGTTTCCAACATGGATAGAGCCCTATAGGGACATATGACGCATGTTGACATGGCTTTATGATGAAAATAATGTTTTGTAAAGGTTTTGAGTGAAAAAAAAACAGTTCTTTGAGGTGATTAAATTTAGAATCTGATATATAATTTAATACAAGATGCCAGTTTACAGTTTACCATTGTTCGTTTGTTTTTTCCCCAAATATGTGAAAAACTTATTTAACCATTTCTTAATTAAATGATGAAAAATTGTTCATTTAATATATGTGTGGAAAAGGCCAATATAGGGGTTTCTATTTCTTTTTCATTTTTGTCGTTTTGTCTTATCAGGAGAAGATCATTCATTTTTTTCATTCATTTTCAGTATCCTAGTCACATATGAACAACTTGTCTTGTTCAAGTGGTATAACTGACAATGTGGTACAACTGAGTGGTACAAATGACAATGTTTTTTATCGATGTGATTAAAAACCAGAAAACATGTAGGAATTCCAGTGCATACATAGGAGACCTGCAGATGTGAAATTATAACACTACCTGCACCATCATTCCCCACATTTTGTTACAGAACATAATGTCTCTCATATTTACTGTTAAGCACATCATCTGTTCCTAATATGTTCCATCATCATGTGCCTAATTTCTAACTAATTTCCAATAAGGTGGCACAGTGTTGCATCAGGTTGTGCTGGTGCATCATACAGTAGCTCCAGGGTTTGAACCTGAACATGTTATTGCGTTCTGCAGTACTATAGTTACTTAGCTTTAAAAAATATGCCACAATCGCAGTACTCTGATCAATAATAACTGCATTTGGAGCTTTAAAAAAATTCACTTAGAAGTATTCATCATCTCTTAACCGCTAATTAGAAATGTAGCTATTGTAGAACAAATAATTTCTTTTTAGGCTTATTTCTTCAAATCTGCTTTTATATTTCTGCTCAATAGCACTTCTAAATGTCATGGCTCCTCTATAGGGACTTGTCAAAGGCCTTTAACAGGTAATTATTAGTTCCTATGTGTATGACATCACATGCAGTTCAAGCTATGGATGGATGTTCCATTTTCTCCTTTTGTGCCATGTCAAACTCATGCCCAGCAGTTATCACATAATAGACCGTTGGCAATGGTGAAATTGATCAGCAGCAATATAAACACTGGAGCAAAAATCCAGACTAATAAGCTGAAAATCATTAACTCATTTTATCACTGATAACACCACAGCCATCTATGGCCATGCATTTAAAAAACAATAATCATCCATGCTGTCTGAGTGGGAGGAATGGCATCTATTCTGACCCATACCTAATGATAAACTACAGGATACATAAATAACATCTACAGCTTTAGTAACTCACGTCATAATAATATGGTTAACATTTGTACGGCAGTGGGTGTTCTAAGCCTTACTTTCTGTTGTTTTACTGTTGTTTATCCCTCTAAGAATGCACCTGGTATTTTCATGACCTGAATCTCCTTAACACTGACAAAGCTCATAATACCTAACCCTAGTTTACCCTAGTTTACCATAGCAAACCAAAGCATATTTAATGGACATTTTTGTCACAAGTTCATTTTGAGTTATTTTAGGTCACTTGTCCAAATGACTTCAGTAGAGCTGTGCCATAAAATTAACCCAGCTTTGATGAAATGGGGTCAGTGAGCATGGTGCTTTACCATGGAGAGGTCTGTCAGGGATTGCAGAACCCCTTCATTTCATTTACCTTGAGGAATGTTTTGCTCTTCATATTTGCTGAAAATGAATGCTTCTGAAGCGACTCTGCTCCAGTTACTCTAGCTTGATTCCAAGAGCAACCTCTGTCATCCATAGAGTTTCAGGGGCTCAATAAACCTTGTGTGTTTTACAATCTCCACAGTGCAATGTACGTGACTGAGAAGAGGTTTTATTTAGATTAGCGCCTGACTGCTCTGGTAAGACGAGATAGAGGGCAATCCCTACAAAAAGTGTTACTGACTTAAAACATTTGTGCCGGGTGCTTTGCATGCTTAGTCCTTTCTGTCCACAGCCCCAGGAGGAACTGTGTTGTCCTGATTTGACCTGGTAGCACTGTCATTGTGGCACCGTCAAAAGCCCTGTTATAGCACGCAAGAATATTTATCCTGTAAGCATTTCGACAGTTGTAATTAGAGTGTTTTTTTAGGAGAACAGGCATTTTATTAACAACAACAACACACAAAATCCTATAAACACTGTTCTATGTCCTTATTTGTGTGTTGGATAAATGAAACATATATAGTATATACAGAGTACATATACAGTATCATTATCATATTGCATGTTTTTTTGTTTATTCAGAGCGCATTAACTGTTCAGTCATAATAATTTTGTTTGTATTCAGTTACGTCCCGGCTGATATTTATACCACATACAGGTTTTATGATAAAATTATATTTGTCAAGTATTTCAAATATAATAATGATATAATACAATGGTAAAAGTTTGTAACAGTTGCATAACATTGCATTGTTGTCATATTGATTCCTTTTTTTGTTTAATGTATCACATGGTGTTAAACTAACAACAGATTTACGGTTAGACTCATGTGAAATTCAAGAGCACACTACATGGAATGTTTTGCTTTGAAATGACTTACTATCTAATGTGTTTTGCAGACAGTTGTAAATCCGCAAAACCTCATAGTAGTACCCTAGGGGCTAATTTATTGATGATTTATTTTTCCACAATGACAATTTGCATATGCTTTAACTTAAATGAATGTCACTGTGCAAATACAGATCACAACACTAATGACTAATAGCAAATCATATATTATACAATGTAGGATTATAACACTATTTCAACAAGTGGCTACACCAAGATGTTCAAGTAAAGATGTAATATATTTTTCTTTGGCTCTGTGCTTTCTACACTTCCTATTTATACAGTAATTAATGTATATACTGTACTATTTTTATTAACGAATAACTGAAAAGTACAGAAAAACTGAGTACTGAGTATTACTGAGTAAACTGAGAAAAACATTATTTGAGTATTTAATAATTTAGTTATTATCACTGATAAATGTATGGTGTTGCACAGAATTTCCAGTACATGGATTTGATTCCTAGAAAGAGAACAAAACGCAGTTAAACCACAGGGAGCCCTGGGAAGTCAGTCAAAAAAGAAATATGCAATTTGGGATCTTGCTGCCTGGCGTCCAGCCCCACACAGCAGACATTGTGAGAGTATTAAGAGAGCCAAATTTAAATGAATAAAACTTAGTTCAGTACAGAACAATACATGTATTTCACAATCCAATGTGTCTGAGCACTGTGTTTCTACAGGTGTTATAATGCACAAGTTCACATCTTAAATTTGTGTTGTTTGTAAGCAAATTAATTTGTGCCTTTCCCATAACCCCCACAACATTTTTTCCACTGAGCTTTCAACTTTAATTTATTGCCCTCTAATTTTCTGTGTTGGAGATTACACTCCTTTTAACACTAAACGAGTCACTAGTAAAAAGCGGTTTGTTTCTAGTTTCCACACATAAAAACCTTTGCCTATGTTTATTTTCTATTTGGCTTGATTCTTTAGGATTGGAATGACGGACATTAGCTTTCATGGACTGACATTCATATACATAAGGTCAAATCAGCAGTGTTGACTTTCTATAGTTTATGTGAAACAAATGCCACGTTAAATCTTCTAGCAGCTTACCACTGATTTTATTGTGCTGGTGGTGACTGCTCTCCGTTTTCTACTCTTTATGAGTTTTCAAGAGCACAAGGCCACATTCCAGACATACATCATACAACTTCTACCACCATACATTTAAATTTATCTTTCCCTCTGCTCTCAAGTCATTACATGGCTCTGAACCTTTTGGTGGTGGGTATATTTTGGTGATAAATCAACTTCACATCTGTTGATATATCATTTTCATAGTTATTTCCTCTTGGGTCTCTGACATTCAAATAAACAGTGACTTTTTATGTGTTACTACAAAGGAAATAAGTATGTTACAGTATCTGTGGATTCTGTTCCAGCGCATGTTATTACAGCTGCAGAATAACTGTTGTAGTATTGTAATGTAGTAACATTTAGTGGTTCATAGTACAAGATGGTGTGATTAGATTTAGCTTTATATTTTAAAGATTTATAATTCTACCAGATGAGCATCACAGCTTGATGTTGTGATGTAATATGTCTCTGTACCCATGCAATAAAGGTAATCTCATTTGGGTGCTGCTCTAACCTTCCCATAGTGGCTGGCGGTGGTGAAGCAAGGTCCTGTATTACAACCACAGCATGAATGCTAGTGTAAACCCTTTGATATTATGTAACCATTATTAAATGAGGAGGATACTGTGCTACAGTGCTGCTGTGCTTCTGCCCAGGAGCCCTTTGAATGAGTCTGTCAAAGACAACGGTTTATAAAGCAGCTCCAAATATGTGTGCAATCAAGAGCGCTGTAAAACGTGCAATGACAAGGCCTAACACAGTGGTAACTATATATATATATATATATATATATATATATATATATATATATATATATATATATATATATATATATATAAATATACTGCATTTTATCTTGACACACTCACCCATTTTTTTCTAAGTGTGACCTCATAGTATTTAGTTAGAACTACCTGAACTTTCTCCCAATTATGAATAGCCTTTTTGTATTTGTTGAACTGGAATTATCAGGAAAATGAATGTAATGTGAGGAAAAACGATAAATAAATAATTTGTATTATCTTGCCATATGACTTGTTCATCAGTGACATAGTGATCAACATTAGTGCACTCTTATCTTTGAACTCCTTTGTAATAAAATATTGCCTATAAGATAAGCACTTTTCTTCAAAGCATTTCACTGTCATGGGATTAAGGCAGCATCAGTTTATACCTTGATGAGGTTTTTTGAAGTCTACCTTCAGATAAAGTGTCTTGTATAGAGCAGGAAGCTATACAAATTGCACTCACCAGGATTGGGTGAACAAGTGCGTAATCAATGATAGAGTAAATGAGGTTATCTGTTCAACTTGTACGTGTGCGTGAATGTTCTGTGTGAACCCCAGGCTTGTTCATTGCCCCGGATTGCCCCCTGAACCCATATTTCACCATAGATACTAAAGTGTTAATGGACTTTGTCTTACTTAAGCAAACAGCTTTTTTTTTTTGTGGTTTTTATGCAAAACATTTCTGAATGTTATATTTATTTCTAAAAGTATAAAAAAAAGACTACGAAATTCTATTACACTTAATTATACATTCAGTCATATTTATATTTTTAAAATAACATACAAGAACACAAATATAAATACTCACTACCTCACCACATAAACAGATGCCGCACAAAAGGTCAAAACTGGTGGCTTGGTATGTTCTAACATTCAAAACACAAACAGTTTGCTTGACCTGAGTCCACATTTGGCCTCATATGCTCTCAGGATTGAAAACGGGGGGGGACTGGGGAGGGTGTTACGCCTCCATTAGACTTGACATTTTGGCTGTGCTTCAAGAGGGAATTCCTGTGGCATGTTTGGGCACTGTGCCCTTATCGGAAATTATAACCCTCTCACTGCAGCGGAAGCACATCACCTGATAACGAAATAGTATATCACTTTTTTATTTTTATATTTCATATTCATCGTTCATGTTATACAGCTAGCACCAAGCAGATGACATTTTCTGACATAATTACTCTATTGTAACTGCTGTATACAGTACATGCATTATATCTTTGCTATTACCTCTTCAAATTGAATAACAGAAAACACCAAATACACCTATATATTAGGTCACATATGTGTGCTTTAATAGCATGAGCCAAAGGACATTATACCTAAATGTTCATTTGAAAATATGCAACATTTATATCCATCATTCTTTTGCCAGGACATATGCATACCAATCAGACATTCATACAATCTCTTCTGAAGCTTGATTTGGCCTGTTGCCAAGTAACTCAACTCAAGTATGCATTGCATAACTGTCTTGTTAATTGTGAGAGCAAAAGATAGAACATTTTGGCTTCCAGAATATTTTTGTCATTCAGTAAATTTTCTAGTTGGTAAGACAATGAATTGGCTTAGGAAAGTGGAGAGCAACTTTTAGAACTAGAAATCAGTCAGTCAGCACACATATATCTAATTACAAAGACTTGGACAGGAACCCAAATATTTATTTATTAATTTGTTTCATTCTGCATTTCCTGGTTTTTGTTGGCAGTGCCAACGGGTTGAGAAGGTCGGGCTATATTCTTTCTCTATCCCTAGCCACAGATTTCTGCTCCCAAGCCCACCTTTTTTAAAAAATCTTTCTAGTGGGTCCTGGATCTGTTACAGGGTCGATGTTCAGTGGTACATGCATGAGAGTGGAACCTGGTGCTAGTGTCAGCACTAGTGGAATCAGTGTAAATTGCCCAAACCACCTCAGCTATCTCCAATGAGTTCTTAGGAGCAGCAGCGCTACCCAGGATATATCCCATCATTGTACATACATTTGGAACTTTATTTTTCCTTAATCTTTCAGTCACAACCCAGAGTTTGTGAAATAGATGAGGATACAGATATAGATTCATAGGTAAAAAAAAAATAAATAAATTCTGCTTCACAACCAATCTCACATTCTCTTTTCCCAGCACTCGTGAATAAAATCCCAAGATACTTGAACTCCTTCGGCAAGGTCTCTGATGGGAGGCACACAACCATAAACCTTCTCTAAATCCACAAAACACATGTAGAATAAATTAGCATGATCCCATGACCCCTTGGAATGCTGTGGAATTGTAAAGGGATGGTCCACTATTCCACAGCTAAGGGACAAGCAGAAATGTAAATTCTTGATCCTAGGTTCAACCTTGAAAGAGATTTTTCTCTTGCATAAAATTTTCAGAGAAGGCTGAGGAATGTATTTTCTCAATAATTCAACCATCCACTAGTCCACCATTTTAAAAACAAATAGGCACCGTCCTAGTTTGGCAGTACCAAGACACTACCACAGATCTCCAAGCAACATTGAAGAGGTGTGTTAAGTTCACATACTCAAACCTTGTCTAGTGCCTTCAGTGTCTTCAGCCAAACCTCATCCACCCCTGGAGCCTTGCCACTATAAAGGTTTCTCACCACCATAGTAATTTCAGGCACAAAGATAGACTGTAAACCACTATAGATGGCACTGATTTCTGATGGAGGGAAGTGTTCCTCAACATTATACCTAACAGAGGTCAGTTTTTTAGTATGACTTGTACGTGGTCTCATTTATTATTACTTTCTTAGTATGGCTTGTACTTTGCCATCTTTTCTGCAGTCCAGGTGGCTCATTGTAATGTGGAGAATATGAGCAATGGCGTCCTCAGTAGAGCGGTTCTGGAGGTACGCCAACTGTAGATCTTTTGTGTCTGGTAGTGATGCAGTGATGATGTCTCTGACCAATACATATTTATTTATAATAATGGATCCACTGCACCCAGCTGGCGTTATGCTGTTATGTTATGTTATACCCAGCTGTACTCTATGACTGCTGCAATCTTCTTCTACAGTGGTTTCAACAGGCCCTGGCTGATGTGGTACCTCAGGTTCTGAATCTCAGGTAGGCTGAAGGAGAGGAGCTGGTACTGAAAGTAGCCACTGAGGCTAGCATTTCTGTTGCTAGAGCCAGTAGTAGTAGTGTTGAAGGTACACTTTTTGTACCCTTGAGGTGTGGATTCCCAGGGCCCTTTCAGCTCTTTATTTTGAATAGGCGTGAGATGTTCCCCTCGCCAGAGCAAGTGCACTCTATGGTATCTGTGGGGCTACTAGCAAATGCAGACACCATTAAAGCTAGCGCAATAATTTTTTCAGTCATAGAGTACCCCAGTCAAGAAGGGCCGGCCGGGTGGATCAACAGATAGTAGGTGCTCCAGAATGTCAAGAAGCGGCTTGCCAATTCCATTATTCTCCAGAACGCCAACTTCAATCTGGCCTTCATAGTCCACACTCACATATTGGAGACAGAAATAGGCACACATACTTGGCTGCTGCAGGTGGTAGTTCATGGGGCCAACCCTCTTAGTGTATGGGCTCTGATAGCACGCCAGGAACTTACAGGCAGCGCTTGGCACAAGGAGGAGCTTGGCACCCGGTTGGAACTCTCAGGACTAGGACTGGACTAGCTGGTAATAAACTCCTTGCTGTTCTCTTTGTGCCACTTCCATATATCCTAATAAATAGTTGGGGGCACTCAGTTGATCCACCATTGTATTTCTTGGATATATTCAATGGAGCAGAACAGGGAGAGCTGCTTCCAGTCTGGGTTCATAAGTGTGGCAGCTCATGTTGTTTCTCTCCTCATGGTGACCCAGGTATATGTGGTGGAAAGGATGGGTGTGGCAGGAGCCTGGTTGGTTTTCTTGCTGATCTCCATTACTGATTTACAGATTGATCAGGGCACATTTGATGGCTTCCGACCCATCATTTCTCTAGGGGTCTTTGGACCTCACATCTCAGCAAATTAGGTGACAGGTGTGTTCCTAAAGGTGGCAGAGCTCACAGGAAGCAGCTTTACTGCTGTCAGGTAGCTATGAAAAAAGATCTAAGAATGTGTCACTTTGTGCTGTTGAAGTTGCTCACCTTAGAGTGAGTGCTGCACACTTTTATACTGTCTCTGCTTCTGATGGAGGGTGTTGCCGCTGTGATTGCATACTTCTGACTCCCTGCCATGTGCATTCTCACTTTCCACAACATTTGGGGTGCTGAAGAGGAGCTGTCCTTTCAGCACCTGGGCGACAGTCATGTGAGGAACATGTTTAGGCTGCATGTGGGTAAGCTCTGCCTTCACAACTGTCTAATCTCATTTTAGGATACCTAACTGTCTAAAATTAGGGCTAGTCTTGTTTAGATCCTTGGGATGCATAGAAATAGAATTCCAGGAATCTGTTCCTTTCTAAATAATCACCATTAGACTATTAGACTTGATATTCCTTACTAAGAACTTGATAATCTGCCACAGTACCTATTATGGGTGTTTATAAAAGTGATAAATGCTATTTGGAACATGCCTTTTTAACAATCCAATTCAGTGTGTTCATGATTGCAGATTTGCATTCTTCTGTCTCTATCAGTCATCATAACATGCTTTGACTGCTGTTTTTAATCTCATTATTCCTGTCAGATTCCAAAGCTCACATAATTCTTTTCAAGATATTTATACTCTGAGTGGTTTAGATAAAATGTCAGATTTTATGTAGAGGGTTTTTACAGTGGTATATCATTTTATGTATATTATACAAATAAAGATACCACATTCATACTTTTTGTGCTTCTCAAAAAATTCTGGAAACATATGTTATATTGAGACAAAATGATTTAACGTTTTTGGAAACATTCAACGTTCAACAGCAAAGTAAATGATCTGGATTCACTGGCTTATATGTATCATCTGCTTTCCAACATGTGTGATGGATTTTTGAAGCAAAGTAAAAATCAGGTCAGCATCTGCTTTTAAATTTTTTGAAAAGGTGAATTATATGTATGACCCATACCAACTCACTGTATAGTCCTTAACTCTATGCTGCTTCTTTAAATCTAAGTATGTCCCTACACTGTCCCAAAAGCTTTCCAGACTTATAAATACCAGGCTGGCCTTGTTTGACATGTTCATTTCGCCAGTAAAATCCTTACTGCTTCTACTTATTGGGTTGTAGCCAGAATGGCTGCTTTGGATAACATTACCCCATTCCTCCTTTGTTATACAGGTTATCCACCTTATCTTACCTGAAATGACCCATAGAGTGTTCGCAAATAAAAAAGTATAATAAAGGAATCAATAGATTAAAATCTAAATGAGTATGCTTATTTTTAATAATTCTCAATGAAAAAATAAACAACAAACAGCATATGACATGTCATCAAATGACCAGCACCAGATTTTTAGTTAACCTCACCTGTGATTTATACACTCAAATATAACAGTTTTGCACTTCGGATTAATTGTCTCACTTCCATCGAATATCTGCCATGAGAGGCCAGTGCTTTTACTAAGAGGAAAAGCTACCAACTCCACAATACATGGAGATTCCTCGTTTTAGTCCATTACAGCCTTTTTGTATGACATTTATATTAAAAATTTATTTGCAACAAGCAGACAATTAGTTTTTTAGTGTTCATTTATGTTGATTATCTATGCTGATGACACCCAAATCTACTTATCCATTAGGAAAAATAATCCTTCAGCAATCTCATCTCTTCTAAAATGTTTGGAAGAGGTTAAATTATGGCTGGCACAAAATTTCCTGTTTTTAAATGAAGAAAAGACTGATTTAATAATGTTTAGCCCAAATGAGAACTCTCAGTCCTCAAGCATCAACTTAGAGAGTACTATCATCTGTTTTTAGATCATCACGGGTGCAGAATCTTGGCATCTTTATTGATCAGCACTTAAAATTTGACAATCACATCTCGTCTGTTATTGGGTCTAGCTTTACCAACTGCGGATTCTCTCCAAAATTAAACACTTTCTTTCCCCAAAGACTTTAGAAATGGCTGTTCATGCGTTTATAACTTCTCACTTAGATTACTGTAACTCTCTATATTGCGTTGTGTATAAAACTCAGATTACGCGTCTCCAGCTCGTTCAAAATGAGGCTGCCAGATTTCTCTCTAGCTGTCACAAACATGAACACATCACGCCCATTCTCAAATCTCTACACTGGCTGCTGATTTCTCAGAGAATAGATTTTAAGATTTTACTCTTTGTCTATACAGTAAGTCTCTCCATAATACTGCTCCTCTCTACTTATCTGAACTTCTTCATCCCTATTTTCCAATTAGAAGTCTTCGTTCATCTGACCAGGCCATGTTGGTGGTCCCTCTTGTACGGCTTAAGCGTAGAGGAGAGCGTGCCTTTTCTGTGGCCGGTCCTAGACTATGAAACTCCCTGCCACTAGAGATTAGAACGGCTCCCACCATTTCTAGTTTTAAGTCCATGCTAAAGACCCACTTATTTTCTCTAGCCTTTTCATGATTGCCCAGGGGTTTATATCATGTCTGTTTATATCATGGTTTATATTTATATCACTTTGTTTTAAACTGGTTTATTTATTTATTTATTTATTTATTTATTTATTTAAATAATTCTTATTTCTTGAACTATTTTATTGTGTATGTGTGTATTTTTAAGTGTATGTGCAATGTCAAAGGCACTGCGAAGCACTTTGGTCAGCCGTGTGGCTGTTTGTAAATGTGCTATACAAATAAAGTTGAAAAGTTGAACTTTATTGCTACAGAAGCTGCAGTAAATGGCAGCTATAAGCATTACTTAGAGATGCAACTACTAGCAACCCTAGTGCAAGTCCTGGACATTTGATCCATTAGGGAAACTATCATCCTACAGTATCAACTATCATCTCACCCCGATTGAAATTTGAAATAAGTCAGTCAATCAAGAATTTTTTTACTTATAGGGCACAGTCTTTCTCAAATACTCCAGTATTTTTTTAGGAATCCACAGTTTCTATGGCCTGGTAAAGAGATCCTCATCCATTCATCACAAGGCCACAATTTTTCCATAAGTCCCTTGTTCAGCATAGCTTCAACTTTGATTGAGAGGTGGTATTGAGGAAACAATACACAAAGGATTACACAATACAGACACAAATTCAACAAATTAAGAACAAATTACATAATTATTTAACATATCTATTACGTGATACTCCATATGGAATGAATTAAAAATGTCTGCTTGCCTTATTTAATCTTTCCCATCATTTGATCCTCCCACTTTAAGAGTTGAATGAAAGTAATCCCATCCTGCAGTCAAGTATATTTTTGCTAATTTGACTTTGAAGTTTTTCATATTAAAAAATTGAATATATCTAGTAATCAGTGACAAAAGGAATTATGCATTGAGAACGTAAGGGTGCCATAGTTAATTAGAAAAATGTAATCTGTAAGGCAACAGAGAGAATCAGAGAGTGGTGTTCTATAATAATTTGGTGTGAATGTCAGTAGTGTGACATACACTGGGTACTTTGATGGTAATCCTTCACAAGACATGAAGAGAAATAAAAAAATTAAAACAAAAAAGGAAAACAGACAGTAAACTTACATTGTTCAATTGCTGGTAACGAAAGGTAGAACATAGATAACAATTATACATTATCATCATTATTCATCATTATACATTATTTAGTTTCATTTTATTTTGCTAGATGTTTTACTCATGCTAGCAAAGAGTTCAAATAACAAAGATTATATATATATATATATATATATATATATATATATATATATATATATATATATTATTATTATTATTTTTTTTTTTTTTAAAGTAAATGCTGCTCTAGAGCCGAAAGACTACCCAGGAAATTAAACTGTATGAAATAACCTCAGAGTTTGTTTTATAAATCTAAGCAAGGTTGAGGTGAGCAAATATTTATACCCCACCATAAAAAAATTTTGATTTCTCTTGGACAGTGTTGTAGACAAGTCATTGTCGTTCTTCACACCTTAGACAGGCATCGTGTTAGGAATGAAATAAAGGCTTTCCAGAATGGTGCTACATGTTATTATGAAACAGGGACAGACATAAAGAAAATAAACACAGTGACAAATCGCTGCAAATTTAATAAAAACCACCAATACAGACAGAAAATTATACATTACACTTTACAGTATATTCTAAAATCTAGACACCAAATGTACAAGTTACTGTATGTGTGGGGATTTGATATGAATTGTAAAGTGAGTGAATGTAATGGGTGCACAGGGATCTTTAATGGATCCTATAGGAAAACATTCTTGTAGACTTCCCCTGCTGTTCCAGAGAAGTGTGAACATTCAATAATCATAGTGAAAGTCTTAAATACTTTTCAAAAGTCTTTTAATACTTGCTTATTAAAATAATAATAATAATAATATCGTAATAATAGTGTGTGTGTATGTGTGTGTGTTTAAAAAGTTTCCTTACTATGAATAAACCTGACTGCCAAACAATATGTTGTTACTGAAATAACAATAATTGGCAATACAGACAAACACAATTTGCTTGTCATTATAGCTGTGAAAATAAAAGCCATTGTGAAAATGTCTCACTCTTGTCTGTATCAGGTTGAATGCTGGTAGTTTACTTTTTATATTGTGTGCACATTCTACATATGCCAGACATATTAAGTTATTAAAGCATAAAGAAAATAACCAACTTTGATTGTTTTTTTTTTTTCAAACCAACTTTGATTACAGAAGTGTCTAAAATGATATGCTCCATCCTCATCTGAACTTAGATGAGTGACAGTGACAAACTAATTTGTCAGGCTTTCTGAGAGACATTTCAGAGACACAATGTTTACACAATCCATTTTAGTACAAAATGATTGCATGATTGATTTTAACCAACTTTATAACAAAGCTTTAAACACCACAGGAAATCTGGGTACTGCTTAGCTTGTTAGCTCAGGTCCTAGTTTTATTTACTTATATGTCAATTAGCCAAGTATGTTCTTAAATAAAGACATGTTTGATGAATCAATGAATCAGCTCTTTACATCGTACATACTGTATCTCATATCATAATTTGAAGTAGAAATCTTAGTTTAGCCCAATTCTTGTTCATAGATATAACATTATGTTGTCATCACATTTGATAAAGTGGTGTTATTTTATCAGGGATTTATTTAGACTGCTGAAAACTACAGATATATTAATATAAAATGCAGTTGCATTACAACTGCCAGCTAAATCAATCTCTTTCCTTATCAGTGGCTCTCAGTGCACCACTTCTCGTACTTTTGGCTTATCCCGTTAGGGGTTGACACAACGAATCATCTGTTTCTACCTTAGCATCCTCTACTCTCACACCAGTTAACTTCATGTCCTCTTTTAACACATCCATATATCTCCTCTTTGGCCTTTCTCTTGACCTCTTACCTGACAGCACCATCTCCAACATCCTTCTACCAATATAACCATCTCCCTCCTCTGTACATGTCCAAACCATCTCAATCTATCCTCTCTGATCTTGTCCCCAAAACAGCCAACCTGAGCCGTCCCTCCATGTGCTCGTTCCTAATCCTGTTCATCCTCGTCACTCCTAAAGAGAGCCTCAACATCCTCATTTCTGCTACCTCCATCTCTGCCTTGTGTCTTTTCCTCACTGCTAAATTCTCTAACCCATACAGCATAGCTGGTCTCACTGCTGTCTTGTACACCTTTCTGCTCTCAGTGCACCACAATGTAGTTAATTTACATCTCAACATTTTCAACAGACCCATAATTCTGTGATTATTGAAGAGTTTACAAAGCTGATAGCTGGTTAGAGAACATTTCTCTTTCATTCTACTCCCTTGATATAGATGAGTAAAATACAGCAGCAAAATTAGTCACCTACTGTATGATTTACCTATTTCTAAAATAGAAAAAGGATGGATATTGATACCAAGACAATGAAGTGACAAAGCTAATTAACAAAATAAGTTTCTGTATTTTGTATTCAAGAGTAATTTAATAACATTCAATCAATGTCATATTATATTAACATATTATGTATAAAAGTATGTACATTTATTCTGATATAACTTTAGCTGAATACCTGTTCAGGTTCAGTTTTTAACCAGCTAATTTCAAAATTCAGAATTCCCTGACAACTTCTATGTCTTCTAATCATTTTCGGTTCTTTATAATTTACATAGCAATTTTTCCTTGCTCATAGAACTTTTAACATAAAAATCATAATGTAGGCAAATGGGTCAAATTTCTGAGCATACAGAAGATGTTGTGTAATGAAAGCTTGAGCTAAAATAATGACGGTTAACTGCTTTAATACATACAGTTCCTGTAATGGGACAGGACAGGACTTGATTGTTTTTTTTCCTCAGGATAGCTATTTCCTGTAGAGAAATTATGTGGGTTACATTCATTGTCTTTGTCAAGGTTCCACCACATACACAGTCATAACATAGAGCGATTTTTCTTTTGACAAGTCAGATTCTGTCTGTCAGGTAAGAATAACTCCACCAGTGAATTCCAGCTAAGATTGGTTATGTATTTTTATTGGCTTAAAAAACGAATTAATCATTTAATACCCAGGTTCATTCTCACATTTTACATAAATTCTGAACATTTCAGTGTATTTCAGTTTGTGTTTCTCATTATCTGCCCTTTTGACCCTGTGTCTATGTTCTGCTTCTCAAAAGCATCAACATGTTTATCAGAACGTGTGTGTTTGTGTGTAGCCACACAGATTTAGGAGCGCATGCCTTCTGATAAAAAGAAAGAAAAAAAAAGAAAAATGCTCAGTGGCCTCAAATGCCCCTATTTTTCAGAGGATGCAGTGCACTGTGCTGTAACAGTTTAGCAGAGGCCTGGAGCATTCCCAGGAATGTACATCAAACTGTGGCCTCAAATGCCCTTTTGGCTTTGCAGGAGAGATTTACATTGAAGTCACCATTAATTTAAAACATGTAAAAAGAATGTGTGATGTTTGCTATTGCATTCTGATCATCAAATAGATTTATTCCTTTAAATTCATGTCATGAACATGGTGACGTTTGAATTATGGTGAAACTTCAAAAGAATTTTTTTGGGTAATATAGATGATAGTGAATTTGAGATGACTTGGTTATTTTATTGCAGGTTATTTCTTCCATACGTTACAGCTTACCATCTTTTTGCACTTACCATCATGTTCAGTTTCATTTCATCATGTCCTGTGTTTGTAAAACTACAAGAACAAAGACAGATTGGTTAAAAAAAAATAAATCAAATCAAACATAATTTCAGATAACATTTGATCCCTGATTGTGACTCAAGAAGTAAAAACAAGGTTAATTTCATGATAAAACGAGAAGTAATTATAAAAATTGTATTCTACAATAGCAGCACAATGTATTCTGTTATATACAACAAAGACTTGTTAAAGAAAGAGCCTGGTTTGGTTAAAACCCAAACTTCAGAAAAACACCAAACATCTATCTGATCGATTCCTGTGACACAATTCATTTTGACACATCGTCATTTTGTACTAGAATTTTATTTTATAATTGAGCATCAGCTAATTTAATTAATCCCACATAAACACACAGAATACTGTTCTGTGCTGTTTTGTTGCTGTACTAAAACTCTCCTCTCAAACTACACTAAGTCATGAGACACATGTCACAGCTGAATAATGTTATAGGCTCTGATATATTTTTTACAGGCTAACAAAATGCAGTTATCTTGCATTAGCACAACTAACTCTCACAAACCAAACAAAAGCACAAAATGAACCTTGACCAAAAAAAGGAGACATTTTCTTCTTTTTCTCTGCCTTTATATGAGAAATGTGAGTGTTTAATATATTTTTCTCCTGTACAGAAATGATCCACTCCATTATCCCACTTTCTGTCTCCCACTCTTTACAATATTTCTTATGAACTACCCTTTCCCTCCCCATTCTACCGAGTGACGTCAGATCTTGGCTACTCACACTGTGAAAAATGTAAAGTACTCCTTTTAAAGGCGGTTATAGCAGTGTTTGCTTTCAATAAATTCATTTACGGTCTCAGAATTTGGATAAATGTAGAACATTGATAATACTCATCACTGATTTGATAAGGTAATCATGAACAGTATACTTATCATATTATAACAAGCTGGTTATCTTGTTGCTATGGCTACTTACTTATGCAGTTGTTGCTGTACTGCAATTTCAATCCAGAATGTTGTTTGCATGTATTACATAGTCTGAAGAGCTCACAGGCTTTCATGGAGGCACAGATATTTAGTTCCACTTTGCATGACATGCATACCGAGGCAGGATGTGACATCATTACTCACAACATGCATAACATTCAAATTACCACATACAAAGTACCTACACAATCAGCCAATTCTCTGCTCCTCTCTGGAGCATGGGGCGGTGTGATTTTTGCCCCAGTGGTCCATTCCTAGTTAGTTACAGAAAACTAAGTGCAGTAAAGGTTAACAAATCTAGAAAAGTAAACAAATCAATTAGATGAATGTCAGCTAATAAAAAAATTAGGAGAACCTTAGCTAATATCTCATTCATTCATTCATCTTCTACCGCTTATCCGAACTATTCTCGGGTCACGGGGAGCCTGTGCCTATCTCAGGCGTCATCGGGCATCAAGGCAGGATACACCCTGGACGGAGTGCCAACCCATCACAGGGCATACACACAGACTCTCATTCACTCACGCACTCACACACTACGGACAATTTTCCAGAGATGCCAATCAACCTACCATGCATGTCTTTGGACCCGGGGAGGAAACCGGAGTACCCGGAGGAAACCCCCGAGGCACGGGGAGAACATGCAAACTCCACACACAAGGTGGAGGCGGGAATCGAACCCCCAACCCTGGAGGTGTGAGGCGAACGTGCTAACCACTAAGCCACCATGCCCCCCCCTTCAGCTAATATCTGTCAAATAGAATTTTTTTTTTAAATTGTGATTTTTTTAAAATGTCACTTAAAAAGGTCATTATTATTTCACCAGAATTGAAAATGTTCTGAACTGTATGTATGTATGTATGTATGTATGTGTGTATGTATGTATGTGTGTATGTGTGTATGTATGTATGTATGTATGTATGTATGTATGTGTGTATGTGTATGTATGTATGTGTGTATGTATGTGTGTATGTGTGTATGTATGTATGTATGTATGTGTGTATGTATGTATGTATGTATGTATGTATGTATGTATGTATGTATGTATGTATGTATGTGTATGTGTGTATGTATGTATGTATGTATGTATGTATGTATGTGTATGTGTATGTATGTGTGTATGTATGTACTGTATGTAGGGACGAGAAAAGGACGTCTACGAAATTCTGTAAATGAGAAGAAACTGAATCAAATTAATAAACGTATAAAATCTGTTCTGACTAGATTTAATTATGTTTTATTTCAGCACCCATAAAAATTGTGTGTATATTCAGTGTACGATTTGAAATGCACAGATTTTCATACATCACTGAGAAAGGCTCCAAATATAATAGTCAAATAATTATGTACTGAAACACAAGGCACAACGTTAGCTACAATACCTACATTATTTGTTCAGTGGTCTTGTGTTCTCTGACATGCTCAGCTGAGTGTGCTGCTTAACAGAATGTATGTCTTTTCATGTTTTTCCAGTTCTATATGGTTACTTTTATAAGTTTACTGGTTAGCATTACAGCAGCCTTTTTGTTTACATTGTGTTAGCTTGAAAATGTATGATAAACTCTGTATACTGTCCCGAACATTATGTTGTTTTTTTAAGAGATTTCTTATTTTGTAGAAATGGATATGAATGAATAATACATGATACTGAAAATGATGCTAAGATTATTATTCCCAGTGAAACCCTGCATGTCTGTGTTGTGCTTATATTGACAATGATTCATAGGAAAGTTTCATCAAGTTCATTTAGCACTGCTGACTATACAGTAGTTGTTGTCTGGCTAAAGAAAACTTGTGCAAGTGCTTACATTCACACAGTGATGCTGCTGTATGGATTTAATTGCTAGCTGTTCAAAATACGTGACTCAAAGTACGTTTTAGATATTGGGAGTTGCAAAATCACTTTTGTGCCTCATGGGGAAACAGAGTGCAGCCTATGTTCAGGAATCTTTCTGACTCACAAAGCACATGTATTGCACACACACCGAATCAACTGGTCATATAAGGTCTGCTCAGTTTCCAGTTTACACTTGAATAACAGTGTTCTTTTGTTTAAGGTGCATCATACATAGTGCACTTGAATACGTATATAACACTGCCAACTGTGTAATTCTGACCATATGAATATGTGGGCTTTCTGACAGCTCCTGACTTCTCAGTATGCATGTATATTGTGATATTTATCTTTATCCTAGCCATAAAACAAAGGTTCTTTGCTGTAGCAAATATGCAACATTATTTTCAAGATCTTTTAAGACTTTAAAGCTACAAAGTACTAAGCTTTAAAGTACTATAAAGCATATTGCTACTTTGGGCTCAACACAATTTTTTCTTGTATTGATTTAACTGCTATTCTGGTCAAAACTGAAATTGTCTGCATTGATGTTGGTGTTTGGCGCAATAGGGGGTATGATATTCAAATTCAGCTGGCGCAGTGAAATTTTCAAGTGCACTTTGGGCCAAAATTACGATACCCCCACAAAGAGCCCTTTCTTAGCACAAAAGAAGGTGGTAATAAAGGTATTTTTTGTGAGCTCCAGCACAGTGCTGTCCCATTTCATACGATTCGCTGTCCTCATGTGACCTGGGACTCCATGCCAAATTCTTAGCAGGGTTTATTAGAGGTAACAGGGTTAGGAGTGTATTTTAAGTGTATTTTAAATAGCAATTTTCCTCTGCATATTTATTGCAATAGAGAAAATAAATAATCCAATAGATTCATTTAAATACAAATAGACATAAACAAGATACAAATGTCAAGGTGAAAATAGGAACACATAAAGTTTTATGCATGTACACTATTCATTTTAGCCCACATTTATCCAACCTTATCCAGCTATTAACTAAATATAGCTTACAGAATCATTTTATAAGTAATAATTAAGAACAGAGTTCCCCAGGGTCCAGCTCTTATTACTAAACTGGTTTTATGGACTGTGTGAGGTGTCACATGTTTCCCTAAATGTCTGAATGGCTTTCTAGCTCCCACCTCAGAAAAACATGGATAGGTGGATTTGCTACTCTAAATTGGTATCAAGATGCTAGTGTGTGATGCCTTGGTCTGGATGGTGTATCCCCGCTTTGATTGTATTCCCGGAATACCGTCGCTTACCATCAAACAGATAGAAGATTTCAGGCAACACAATCCTTATAGGCCTCATTAGCAACAGCAGTGAGGTTACCTACAGTACAGGATAGAATGGCCTCCTCTGGCTTCATGGTGTACTGAGAACAACCTAGAGGTAAAAAAAAAAAAAAAAAAAAAAAAAAATATGCATGTGTATATCACCCTATAGAAATAAACAACCATGCAGTCAGTAATGTTAATTCAGCCAAATTATTAGACACTAACATCTCCAAAGACATCAAACAGGAAACAAACACAACAGCCATAATAAAGAATGATCATCAGTGGTCATTTCTTTCCATGAACCATTACATAGAAAACATATTATTGTCATAATATAATAAACCAAAGCAATGAAATACTTATTAAATTGTAACATTAAATAACAAACTCACCAAATGTATTTCTATTATTTAAAAAAAAAGCCTACAAGAAGACAGAAAACACATTTGCTATAAGTAATGTTATTTAACCTTATATTTCTGCTACTAAAGCACTGCTGTGAAATCAAATCATTACAATGACACTGTGCTGAGATGAAGACACACACACTCATTTTAGAAAGGGAACAAAAGAAGATGATTTGACTGGATATCTCCTGACTACACCTTTTCATAACGTACTTATATTCATGCAAACCAAAAAAAATATTTCTATGATGTAATCTTGCTCCTTTTTTGTGATTGCAACAGGATCATTTTGTGTCTTTGTTTCCTTTTTTCGTCAAGTTGAAAGTGAAAACGAGAACTCTCATCTTGTGAAACAATTCACAAGACTGCCGTTCATACCAGCACATTTTCCTCACCAACTCCCTCATATTTCATTAATCAGTACTGTGCTGTAGTTCTGACCACTGTCATGACATGGCTTTGAAATTCCATTCAGCTACAGTGAGTGTGACACCATGCTGAGGTGAATGAGCATGGCTTTGTGATAGTGCTTCCTGGTGCTTTGGGATGTCTGGATCAAAAAGGATTATGCAAATGAAATGCATAATTAATGTAGGGCTCTTGTGCACAACTGTGAAGACTTCTTCATTACACAAAATTAACACTGGCCAATATCCTGTCAGTATAATAACATTTACATAAAAGCAAATAAAATGTGTTCTTATCCAGGCTGACACAGAAAACCTGCAAATAACAGACAACCTTAGGGTCAAAAAAGCACACAGTAAATTAATATCTTAAAAATTGCTTAACGCAATTTAAAGCAATTTAAAATAGGCAAATATAAAATGGTAGAATATAAGCAAAAACCTAGTGTCATGTCCATTTAGTAAGACAAATAAATTAGTGAATGGCTTATGTAAGCGCTATTGTAATTCGAGGTAAATACTTGAAAGGGAGAAGGCAATGTGAGAAAATAAAAGCAATATAGATTTTCCCATAAACATTTGTAACAGCAGTTATGGAGCCAAGCATCATGGAAAATGAACATTTCAGATTTGTTTGCATGTAAGTTGTCACTAGTGTATAGTTGTTTTTGCAGGTTAAACTCCTCTTTTACTGGCATATGCCACTGTGCTCATGAGTAATGAACCAATGCCAAGGTTTTGAAGGGGTACTGCTTCATTTATCTCACCCAAAACAATGTTTGTAGCAAGGTCACAACAGAAATGACCTTATTCTCAGTCCTATTAAATTGTCTCATTATCGCACAGTAAGAGTAGTAGAGACAAACCTTTTAATGCAACAATGATATATAATGATTAATAGGAATGCCAGATATATACCATACATGTAATCTAATTTCTAATAATATATAATAGATCTAATACATCTATACACCATCTGCACATTAAAGTTGTCTAGGAAAAATCCTGCAGTGCTAAACACTGGCCTTGATAACAGTATTATCCAGAGTGGGCATAGATGAAGGTTGCTTAGTAACTAAAAGCTTAGTAAACTGAAGGTGAGGGCTGTATAGGCATTTTTGGACCATAAGATGCTTGTAGTTGCAGATGACAGACAAAAATATAACTCAAGCTTAAGTGGGCTGAAGCAAAAGGATCTATGAAGAACATGCGTGCTCTACACACTATTGACATGATTTCTATGTGCTAGATAGCTGTTGCTGAAGCTGAATCTGGGCTGTTTTCCCATTCTCAGCTGTCCTTGTGTGACCTGTAATTGTGTGCCAAACTCATAGCAGAGTTTATAGGAGGTAACAGGGTTAGCAGTGTATTTCCCAGTGTATTTTAAGTAGCAAATTTTCTTTGTTAAGTTAATATACAGCAAAAATAAAGAAATAATAATTCTCCTCAATGGGTCCACTTGGTTTTATTTTGTTCACTTCTTATTGTTATTAAGTCAAGGGCAAAATGAACAATCACAACTTAATTAAAAAAAAAATAAAAAAAAAAATAGCAGACGAAAAATAAGAAAGGATTAATTAGGAGTAGTCTGAATAATCACTCACTCACTCACTCACTCACTCACTCACTCATTTTCTACCGCTTATCCGAACTATCTCGGGTCACGGGGAGCCTGTGCATATCTCAGGCGTCATCGGGCATCAAGACAGGATACACCCTGGACGGAGTGCCAACTCATCATAGGGCACACACACGTCTGAATAATCTAGAACACAAAAGCACATTTACAATCACTGTGCCTGCAAGTAGAAGTGTTTTATATATATAAAACACTAGGATTATTGTTCTAGAATTATATTATAATACATATATATATATATATATATATATATATATATATATATATATATATATATATATATATATATATATATATATATATATACATATATATATACATATATATACGTATATATATATATGTATGTATTATAATATAATTCTAGAACAGTTTATATACATGGAATGTAGTAAAACGTGCTGAGAATAGCTAGTGTGTCTATGTAAGTCAAAACGTTATTATAAGATATGATATCATGCGATATATACGGCCAAATATGTCCAAATATTAATATAGTGTGATCCAGTGATTAATCTTTATAGAAGTCCTTGTCTCTTATTTGGGGAGCGCGAGCGCCGCCTGGTGGGTGATTTCCAGGCTTGAGTTAGAAGCAGCCTAAAGCAACCCAAACAGACCTGTACGGTGTTTTGTGAAAATCATGATGTAAGAACTTCTTGTGGTCTGTGCAGTGCTTCTTATTTGTCTAACCAGTGAATACATCATAAAGTTGCCATAAGCTTGTCATCCAAGAACTTCTTCAGTCTGATCAAACTTGGATGACCCACTTGGGAGCTTCATTCGCTTCCCATTTCTCCACACGCTCTGCTTTAATAAGCTCCTCTGTGATGTGTTCAGCGTCACTGGCACGATCTTCAGTGCGCTGTGAAGCTTCGCCGCAGCTCTTCGGATCGACTTGTATATTTAGAAGGCAAATGTGGATGTGACGTCGCAAAGGAAGGGTAAGGAATGAAATCCACGTGATTTTTTTTCCTAACTAATTTTGCATTGTATAGTGCAATTAATTACATCTGACAGTATAATGTGATGTAATGAATGCATGCTCCAAACGCATCTCTCTTTTCCTCCCTCCTCCTTTTCTGTCTTTTTATGTACCGTTCTGTTTGTCACATCCAGGCGGCCGAGGTGCCGGGAGGTAAATCCCCTCCATGTGAGGAGGCGGCACGGGTGTGGAGGCGTGGAGGCTTTTTTTTTTTCCATATTCAAATCCTTACAAGTCGTATAAAAGCGGCGAACTCGGAGCAGAAGGCTGAAGACAGGAAGACAGATGGAGGGAGGTGATAGTTGTCTGTGCGCACCCGCTCAGAGGATGCAGGACTTTGTGAATGCACTCAAAAACGCGCTGGTGTCCCTGATGCTGCTGCCCCGCTTTCTGTTGGCTGCGGTGCTGTTGTGGCTTCTGGACTTTGTTTGCATCCGAAGGAAGGTGCTGGTGATGCGTGAACGGGAGGATTCGACTCCAGACGACCCGCCGGTGACCGTGTCAGACTCGAACCGGATGTTCACGCTGGAGTCACTGCGCGCTGTGTGGTACAGCCAGAAGTTGGACTTCTGTAAAACAGCGCATCTGGGACTGGAGGCACCCAACAGCGAGGTTATGCCGCTCGGCGAACGGAAACGCGCGCGTATATTGGACTACGCCCGCGGCGCACGACCACTCATCCTTAACTTCGGCAGCTGCTCATGACCGCCGTTTATGACGCGCTTGGCCGCGTTCCGGCGCGTTGCTGACCAGTACGCCGATATCGCCGACTCGTTGCTTATATACATCGAGGAGGCGCATCCCTCCGACGGCTGGGTGAGCACGGACGCCCCGTACCAGATCCCGCGCCACCGGTGTATAAAGGACAGAATCCGAGCGGCGCGTCTCATGAACGCCATAGTACCTGGCAGTGCCGTGGTCGTGGACACCATGGACAATTCCTCCAACACGGCGTACGGTGCTTACTTCGAGCGCCTCTACGTAGTCAAGGACGAGAAGGTGGTTTATCAGGGAGGCAGAGGACCCGAGGGTTACCGCATCTCTGAACTGAGGAACTGGCTCGAACAATATCGCCATGAGCTCCAAGGCTCCACACCGGTAGTGGTTCAGGTCTAGATGTAAAAAAAATTATAAATAATAATAATTAAAAAAATGAATATTAATAATTAGATGCCAGTCACTGTGTGTGCCATGAAGAACCAAGAAAACGGGTGTCCTGGAAGCTGCTATGAGCTGGAAGCAACACTACACACGTTAACTTTTGTATTCCAACGCGCATCTTGGAAGAGTTGTGTGTGTGTGTGTGTGTGTGTGTGTGTGTGTGTGTGTGTTGTTCAGTGATGCAAACTGCATGATAATTGTATCTGTTTTGCCCTTTAATAGTTTTGTTGTTGAAGGTGTTTTCACTTTTTATTTGGTGATATGGATTATTCTCTTTTGTTTGCATATCGTCTTTGTGTGAGTGTGTGTGTGTGTGTGTGTGTGTGTGTGTGTGTGTGTGTGTGTGTGTGTGTGTGTGTGTGGCCGTAGAACTGTTTTATTGTATTCTGGTGTTGTCATGAAGTTCGGTTTTTAAAAGGATTTGATCCAGAAAACCGATTCTGATGTATTCTGACACTTGAGTACTTGACAACAGAAGAACGGCCTTTAATGTAATTGCCAAACATTGTTTTGTAAAATGTGTATATTTTATTGAACAAATATTTTTTAAATAAATGATAGAACACAGACTGATGCTATTTATTATTATTATTATTATTATTATTATTATTATTATTATTATTATTATTATTATTATTGTGTGTTTATATTAGCCTTTTACGTGTGTTGCCACCTAAGTTTTCTTTTGTTGTTGGCTCATAGGTTTAAACATAGGCATTTTATCTGAATAAAACAGTTTGATATTATGAAACAGTTTAAAAATGAGTAGATGTACATTGTACATTGAACTACAACTAAGACAACTAAGCTATAAAAATACAATCTATAAAACAGACTATAAATCTTTTTAAATACGCATAGAAAAATATGAGAGCTATAACCATACAATCTCTTCACATCATTCATGTCTTTTGAAAACTTCTAAATATTAATCAAAATATGAAACTGGGGTGATATAAACAATATATAAAGGCTATATGGTCTTTGACTTAAAATTCAGAATGTTTAATATATTTTACTTCCCAACCTGTTTAAGCTGAATTGCGTTTATAATTTGAGAGAAAACAGTGAATTACAATGTGTTCATTTCCCACATGACTGTTGCTTTCAGGGTTTTTTTTTAAGCTTGAGGAGGTCAGATGCCAAACCTGTGTCATATACAAGAATATGTAATTACGTTTAAGGGATTTATATAGCCAGAATTATTGCTTATTATGAAAATGGCCCAAAGTGTCATTTACTGGTGGTTTTCCTAAAATTACCTATCAAACCTAAGAAATGCCCTTTGATTGAAAAGTCTCTCTCTCTCTCTCTCTCTCTCTCTCTCTCTCTCTCTCTCTCTCTCTCTCTCTCTCTCTATCTATCTATCTATCTCCCTCTCTGTGTGTGTGTGTGTGTGTGTGTGTGTGTGTGTGTGTGTGTGTGTGTGTGTGTGTGTGTGCGTGTGTGTATGTGTGTGGTGTGTATGTGTGTGATTCAAGCAGCAGGCAATGTGATTGGGTCCCACGTGGCAGCCTTCCTTGCTGCTTGGTTTAATGTATTCAGTGCTGGGTGAGTAGCCCTTTAATCTGTGTGCAGTGTTATCAATGTGTATTCCCTTCAGCCTTTTCTCAGGGAGCAGCGTGATCAGCCTGGCTGCTTGCTGTGAAGATGCTGCAGTGTACAGGCTGAAGCCACACTACTACACAGGGAGTGGAACAGTTCTATGAGGTCTGTCACTGTTCATACACTTCAAGGACCTTCTTCGCAGATCAAATGACAGGACATAGGAATTACAAAACATATTTCTTGACCTTCTTCTGTATTCCATAAAAGATTTTGTAAGTTTAACAGTGTGCCAAACAAAAAAGTGAAATGCACACAGCTATTTTAGCTTCTTAGAAGTCATTTTATATTATTCAAAGTACAGTGGATTTCACACACCTAAAGTTAACTAAAGTTTTGTGAAGGGGTACAAATGAATATACCATATACTGTACAAAGCTGATATACAGTAGGGATTCTCTCCTTCTTTCCTACAACATATCAAATGGTTATCTTTTTCATACAAGCATTGTCCAATTCTACAAAAAAAGCAAATTCTGCATGAACAGCTTTCAAACAATTTGTACAATTAGAACAATAAAAACTGTAAATCTGTAACAGGAAACACACTTAGCATTCATACTTTTTATTATGACCTTATTTGACTTCCTTACTCGTTACAAATTCTTTCAAATATCACAAAACTTTTCATAAGGATTCACCAAACAGTATACAAATAGCTTTCTACACTTAATCAACATAACATCAGATAATCCTGAATGCAAAAGGTATTTCTGTACTCTCAAAACTTTATAAGGAAAACCTGTACACCTCATTCATACGATTAACTAATCAGCTAGTGGTGTGGCAGCAATGCAATGCTCACAATGTTTACTGAGAATGGTGCAATAATGAAAACTGATGGAATTACCTTGTTGATGAGAGAGGTCAAAAGAGAACGACCAAACAGATTCAGGCTGACAGATAACAATAACTCAAATAACCATTTTGTACCATTGTGGTGAGCAGAAATGCATCTTTGAATGAATACCAAATAAGACCTTGAGTTGGACTGGCTACAACAGCAGAAGACCAAATCGGGTTCAACTTTTGTCAGCCAAGAACAGAAAGCTCCTTTTGGCACAGGTCACCAAAACTGGACAGTTGAAGACTGGAAAAATGTAGCCTGGTCTGATTATTCTTGATTTCAGCTGAGACACACAGATGGTAGGGTCAGAATTTGGCACAGACAGTATGAATCCATGGACTCAACCTGGCTAGTGTTAACAGTCCAGGCTGGTGGAGGTGGTGTAATAGTGTAAGGATTGTTTTCTTGACACACTTTTGCTTGGTTAATACCAAAGTATTGTTTGAATGCTACTTCAAGCATGATAATGCATCATGTCACAAAAAAAGTCATCTCATGAGTTAAACGTTCTTCTGTGGCCTTCCCTGTCAGCTTGTGCGGAATTCTACATGTTCTCCTAGTGCTCACATTAGATTGCTCTCGGTCCTCTGGTTCTCTATAATAAATTGCCCCGGGTGTGTATTTGTGTGTGCATGTCATCTTGCAGTGGATTGGTATCCTATCTCGGGTGAATCCTCCCACCTTGTGCACCTTGGTACAGATCCACAACACAACAGTAATATAGATTAAGAGACTAATGTATGGATGAAAGAAATACGTATATTATAAATTGTAAAGAAAAATGAGGATATAAGTCTTTTGTTTAATTTGTAGCTCGTACATTTTGATGAAAGATGATATGACACAGCAAACGAATACACAATATCATAGATCTAAATGAGCAAACGTTTCAAATGTATTATCATATGAGCATATGGTGATTGCTGCATAACCAGTATTTCAACATTATCAGGAACATATACCTGTTCCGGATTCTATATTAACATATGATCAGTGACATCTTTATCTTTCTTCTGATCCCATTATCTTTCTTAAATTGCACAATATTGAAAAAAATCCTTTGAGACATAGGACAAAGGTCAGATTCACAGCACAAATGCCACTGCCAGATTTATTCTTGGAAAGGCTGTAATGTTATTTGAACACTGTGTTATATAATACTACACCAATCTAGACATATTTTACACTTAAATTAAGGGCATGGACTATACAATGTTTATATCAGAGATATACAAATATACTCTTCGGATAATAAGTAATGTGTTTTGTATATAAAATACTGATTCGGTTGGGAGGTGTTCTGTTGGGCTCTATTTTGAAGTGAAGTCTAGCAGATCTTTAGTGTCATCTCAACTATGTAGTACACAGTGAGATGAAATTTCAACTGGATCCATGGTACAACATCCATGCATGATGTACATCCTGCTGACAGGACATAAGGGTAAAAAAACATACAGGGAGTGAGTAATAGGAAACCAGGGGTGAGTATGCTTGAGGCATGAGGTTGTGGGGGTTTTAGGAAGAAAATTAATACTCCAATAATATTTAACATTACAGTAAAGACACTGACATTACACTAAACTTTAACAAGGTCCATAACTCCAACCTGAATTAAACTAAATTTCAAGTGGAAAAAAGGAAAAAGAAAGCTTAAAAGGAATATTCACTGAACTGAGATCACTTCAAACACAACAAAAATGTCATATAAGCAGGAGATCTTATACTATCTTTCACTCATAGCCACTTGAGGTTGCCTTCTCGACTATGAGTCCATTTACTGAGCGATGTCAAATAAACATGGCTATGCACAGAAGTAAACAATATTTATTTATAACACTCAAACATTTTCTTCCATTCAACACTCGTCTTACCTTTACAAGTTATACTCTCTATATATAATTATTTGTTTTCAGGGAGATATATCCGTTGTGGTTTAAAAAATTAGTTTATGTTATTTATCCTAGTTAAATCGACATACAGATACAAATATGGATATTTAGGGCATAAAACAGATACAGATGGTGATACAGGCATTGTTTTGGAAGCTTTCATTCAATATAAATCTGATAATGTACTTTGAAGTGCATCTTATTTCTGTATTTATTTGCATATGCGATATACTAAATTATAGCCATTTTGTATACATGTCAGGTTAATGCAACCGAATAAATGATGGAAGGATGTTGGTGGATGTAATAAGTGTCTTTGTCCAGAAATATACAATGCTTACTAGCTACCTTTCGTGATTGTCTTTGGGTTCACTAATATGTTGATATTTCCTGTGCAAAAGTAGGATGATTTCTACAAGACACTGCATGGCCTTGGTGAATAAGAAAATCCTCTTTCTAATAACAGAACTCTTCACACATTGATGCTGGTCATTATGTACTAAAAAATGTGGAAAGGGCCACAAAAAAATCACCACTTAGTTCAGCCCAAACACCCAGAGTGTTTAAATAAGTTCAGCTGGAAACAAATTCTTAAAGAATTCATTCAGCACTAGGTATTTATTCAATTTGCATTTTATCATGTCTTCTCTGAAGCCATAATAAGATAATGTGAAGCAAATCTGGAACTCCAGGAACAGAGCTCATCACAGCTCTGGAACACACAAACGCATCTTTAAACAGTCAAGTCATCTGCTTGTTTGCTGCTTTTAAATGGTTTAGCTCTTTTGGCCAATTTGCAGTTTTCTATAGAGGG
The DNA here is from genome assembly GCF_030014155.1 of Tachysurus vachellii. Taxonomy (NCBI): domain Eukaryota; kingdom Metazoa; phylum Chordata; class Actinopteri; order Siluriformes; family Bagridae; genus Tachysurus; species Tachysurus vachellii. The sequence goes on along the minus strand of NC_083462.1, from coordinate 24,016,532 downwards.
TTTATTCTCCACAAAAAACTTTTTCAGTTTTTAAGTCGTGATCCAAATCTTTTAAAAGTCCTTTTTCTTGAGGAAAGGTAGAACTAGAGGTCACTTCACGATGTCAGTTTTATTTTTTATATCACCCAAGGCATGAATTTACACAAATATTTTAATCTGGTTTACATGCTAATTGTTTAGCACTGTTTATTTTTATATAATTATATTGATTGCAGTAGGCACACACGTATTTTGTAATAGCATTGCACGCTCTCTGCATGCACTGTACTACTACTATGAGCAAATAAATTGTCCTTAGTGTTTTTGAAGTAAGCGCTAAATGACTACAGAGTTCAAAGAGTTTATCTGAGATATTGATCACCCACATACCGTGTATACAAAAATAAACTAAAAATCAGTGACACACACAGTCAAATGACAAAACCCTAGGCAGAACTGGAACTGGGCTTAAAGAGTACAGCTTTTGTGGAGCGATGACATTTTATTTTAGTCTGATGACCTTTTATCATAATAATTCATATAATCTCCTTCCACTCTGAACAATCTCCTACATGACAGACAGCGAACAAAGAATGCTTTATGTCTCTACAATTCTCTGGAATGCATTACTTTCTTTCCAAAATTTCAAACATATTAACCACAGTGTTAAAACTATTAGCACATCAATAACAAAATTGGTGTTGGTATCTGCCTGATGCAAATTTATGCATACTCGTAAAAGATGCGCCAATACTGACAACCTATATTGTCACACTACTGTACAGACAACAGGTAACTACAGTTTTAGTACTGTATGTTGTTCTTGACGATCAGACGCCACTACAAAAATAAAACACATTTGTAGACCTCATTCAATTTCATTTACATAAGCAATTTTCATCACTTCCACCCAAAGTAACACCACGACACCATATAATGTAAACCAAGGGTGTTTAATGAGGTCCACAAATGTGGTATATATTATACTATTAAATATAAATACACACTGGTTATTCATTGCCCCACAGTCTCATCTTAAGTTTTTAACTGAATGGTAATTAGAGCTGGCAGATCTTTATGGACAAAAGAGGCTTAGTAATGAAGAAGACTTGAGGGCAAACAGGATTTAGCAATGTGAGATCTTCTTTTGTTTTATGGGCTCTGTATCCAGTCCACTGTATTATCACCATCACTTTATGACAGATTGGAAATGGGAATAAACTAGGACTGGCTGAGAGGGGGCATGGTTTTGGTAAGAATTCTTTTAGCTACCAAACTAAACTTATTTGTTAAACAACGATTTCATTTTAAAAGATTATTTCAGATCAAACTAAACTACTCTTGTACAAGCATATTTAAACAGGGTCGCCCTTTCCTAACCTAGTTGAAAGGGTTGTTTATCCTTCTTTGGAACTAATCTTTCTGTTTTTACTTCAATACATTTTCAAAGCAAACGGTTACTTTTCCCGCAATAAATACCTAATTCTTCCTTAGATACTTAATTCTTTTCTGCCAGCCTATTTATAATTTACAAATTATTATTTCCTTAAATACAGGTAACAAAGGTGATGTGCTGTTGGAAGCTGCACATATGCATTATAGGTGCTGTAAATATAATTGAGCACACACTGTACACTGTAAAGCTTAAACATCCAATTGAATGTAGCTGTCTAACTGTTTCATGTAAGCTGCCACTGAAGATTGCAGTTGAGTCCTAAAGCGTACTAAAGGCATTATCAGAAATCAAAGTGTTCATACAACAACACATTTTGTTTCAGTCTATAGAGATGTCAGGATCCAGAACAATAGGTCTTAAAGAATGGGGTAAAAAATAAATTACTAAAGTAAGTGCTATGCAATGAATAATCCCTGATCCTTCCTATCTTTTTTTTTTTTGGATGTGGAGGTCTATAACTAACTATAGCATGAATAAACATATTACACAAAGAATACATGAGCAGGATTTGTTATCTGAACGATGTGAATTTACCGGAGGCATTAGCAAATTAGTGGAAAGTATATTTTGCTGAGCAAATTCAAAAGTCTAAAGCTAGTTAACTAGGTAACTGCTAATGCCAGCATCCAAACTTGAACAACTGCAAATATTTTTCCATATCAATTAAATGCAGAAAATGTCCCCATAATTCCTGCTATATGTTGTGTTAATGTAATGAGAAATTAGGTTTGGAAAAATAAGGCTTATTACAGGAATGAGATTTGAGTCCCTGCAGTGCCAGGAGGTCCTTAAGATTGTACTTTGGAATCTCTCTACTCTGGCATTAAGCAGTCAGATGCTCTCTTTCAAGAGAAATACTGAAATCCTTCTCAATACTGCATGCCTGTACAGAAGCAAGTTTTAAATAACAACTAAAAACTATATGCAACACTATCTCTTTCATATTTCTGGGACTAGTTTGCACATTACTGATCAATCAATAACTTATGTGAAAACCATGGGAATTTATTTTCATGATTCAAATCCATGGCGTTGTTTAACAAATAAACTCTTATGTATTCTTTACCTTATTCTATGAAAGGCTGTGGCCTCCGTCTTGCAGAAGGTAAAGGTAGATTATTAGGTGACGAGGGCTCAGAGGGGAGAGAGAGAGAGAGAGAGAGAGAGAGAGAGAGAGAGAGAGAGAGAGAGAGAGAGACTGCCCATCTAATCCCTTCTGGACCACTCTGGTCTGACATCTGCATCTCATGTTGCCATGGGGACCATGTTGCTATGAGATCAATCTATTTGTGCCACCGTGGATGGCACTGAGTGCCTTTGTGAAAGCAGTGGGTGGCAGTGAGTCTGGTTAGTGGTACTTGCTTTTATTCTCTTTCATTTTTTAATTTCTCAGATGTAACCATATAAGTTCCTTCTTGTGGTTTATCTGAATTATTTGAGGTAATCATGCTCTTATTTTTGGTCAATTTGAGCAGTTTAAAGGACATTAGTACTAAGCATGCTGCTATTATTTTATGTCTGATTTTATATGAGACAATGACTAATAACATTAGTTACTGCACTGTGTTTTGGCTTTATAGATTTTGGTCCATAATGTCAGCCATTTTTGGTCACAAAACTGATTATTCACTCAGAATCTGAGTGATTCCAATTTTAACCCACAATACGAATTCTTTCATGATTTGAATCTATTATATGTATTGTCTAGCCTAATAATACACTTCCAATAATACACTACCTTTAACTCCATTGTGTTCTTATTAATTCTCCTTTTTTTTACAGCCTTCCTTTTGGTTCACAGTGGCGGTTTTTCTATTAAAGTTGGTTTGCACTTTCAGTGAAATACAGGGAGGAGGTGAGCACAGTTGTTCAATTTGATATTTGTCACATTGTCTTCTAAATCTATAAAATATTCTACATTAAATTCTAAGGTTCCTTTTTTTTTTTTAAAAACAAAATAGATGCATTTGTCTGGTAACTAATCATAATATACATGTCATTTTCATGTTCATTTCAAAGGAGGTATATAATTGTGTTATCTTATAGAAATGAACTCTTTTATATCATTTACTAGCAGACATTGCTACTGTGAATTTAAAAGAAGGCCACACCTATAGATGAAAAAAGATACACACAGATATATACTTTAATAACAGACCTGTGTGTCCCAAAAAACACCAGGGCCACAATTATATATTGTATGCACAAGTTTGATGGATCATGCATTCTAAGATGCTTTTCTGCTCACCACCATTGTAAGGAGTGATTAGAGTTAGCATTCATGTCAGCTCAAACCAGCCTGCTCATTCTCATCCTATCCCTCTCAATGAGAGGCTATCATCAACAAGCCATTTCTACCAAAAGAACAGCTGCTCAGTGGATATATTTTTATTTTATTTTGCTTTAGTTTGGTTTTTGAATCATTCTGTGCAAACTCTAGGGACTGTGGGAAAATCCCAAGACATTAGCAGTTTCTGAAGGCAACAAGAAGGCAACACAAAGTATCAAGAAGGTTTCAATGAAACGTGTTGCCTACTTTATTTAAAAAATAGTTGGTTCCTTGATCTTGTCTTTTATAGGTCACGTTATTCTTCATATGTGAAGTCTCATTATTCTTTATCATTCATCAAATTACTGAGGTCGCATTATTCTTCATGTTTGTTCTCACTGTACTAAAAGGGTTTTCATTAATTCCATTCATGAACAAAATGAGCTTACCTGGCATGCCCTGGATATGACCCTGTGCCTCTGGTGACTCAATCTGTGGCTGTTCTTCTTACTCTCAGCTAAGGATAATCCATTACTTCCTTGTGGTGAAGTATTCATTTAGATAATTAAATTGTTTTTTTATTTAAAAATAACAGTACATCTTAAGCTTAATGTGAGTATTAGTAATAGGCTCATTGCCAATTCACATTCAATTTCCTATAGTATCATGTTGTCACCTTTCCATAGAATCTTCTTGCAAAGACAACACTAGTTCTGAATGTCAAAGACTGCTGGTTGTTAGAGATTGTCACTGCACTCATTCAACAAACAGGGGTGCTAACCTTGTAGAACAATGAGAGCTGCATGGTGATGCCCAAGTAACAACAGCAAACAATTTCTGGAGTGTCCTACCTTAATAACACAGATGAAGTATAAAGGCTTTACATAGAATAACATGTAATGGTAGGGGCTGAGTGTCCTGTATGTGTATAGTATAGTATAACATAGCATAGTAATATAGTATAACATAGTATATAATGATAATGTCCACTCTCCCAAGGGCCATCCTCTGTTTAGACAAAACAGTCCTCATGTCTTTTCTCAATGGCAGAATCTCACATCGGTTCTTTATTGGACCTCAGTGTAAGGGGAGGTGTTTTCTAAACTGCTAGACCACAGTCACAATTACAGCTTGATGTGTTATGACCTTACACCCAGGGCCACAAACTCCCTGCACCTCTCTGGCATCACCCTGCTTTTCAGTCTGTAAAGAGGTTCACCATTGTGATTATGTCTTCCAAATTGGTCATCACTACCAGCAGGACTCTTTTTGTTAGAAATGTTCTCCAGCAAGCCAGTTTAACCCATTTCCTGAGAACACATTTCTGTCTGTGGCATTTAGGGTCCAGCTGTAAGCCAAAGGTCAGGACTACTTCATCAGTTCTGCACTGATCATCAGTCTCAAACCTGATTAATAAACATATCATTAGCATAAAAGATGCTGTAAATTGAGCCTTGTGCTAATGAATTGTGTGCCTTTTCTACCTTTTACCATATCCATTTTGCCTCAGCCAAAGAGGGGACTTACAACACAGCAGTAATTTTCTGTGCTGAGATTTTAACAAGACATGTAGTTCAGGAAAGCCCGGTGTGCCAGTTGCAAAACTGTGGTCAGTTTGGCTATGTTGATTTATTGCTGGATCTGCTGAGAACACCAGTAACAGGCATCAATAGCAAGCATATTACAATAATTTCACACATGATTCATCATATTAGGCAAAAAACATACCCCAGACTACAGGTAAGCTGGGACCTGTATCATGATGATGATTTTAATCCAAATGTATGAAATGAATAGAAGAAAATGGGATATCATTTAGAATTAAATGAGAATTAAATTCACATCAGACAAAAAAGATCTGCTGTCCTGTAAATGATAGAAACTGATTGTCGGTATGTATTAAGAAAGAGCAAGAGAAAAATAGAAAATAAAGATTGTGTACTAATTATGTTCTGACATGACATTCAGCTAATTGTGCTGGTTGTTATTCATTTCTCTTCCTACGCTGACAGAAGAACATTAATCAAAATAAGCATGATTATGCACTCAGAATCTCTCAAACCAATTAGGTCCTCTTGGTCCACAAAATTATTAGCAAGTCCTTGTTTTGTTGTTGGGCAAGGCTGAAAGTAAAGAGTATCTGTGTCACTCAGTTTCATTTTACTTGGCCTAACCTGAGTGCTCCAACCTCTCCTCATGATTGGATTAGTGAAGGGGAAACTGAAGGAGCTTCAGTGTTCTTATCTCTTCTAGCTTGCCTGCACTTAGCCATTCCTGACCTCAGCAGGACCACCAACAAGCTGGTTTATCTGTCTATGAAACTGATTTTATAATTATAAATATTACAAATGTGCTATTGGGATTATGGTTCACAAACCAGTTGAACAGTAAAACAGATCTTGATCTGAGAATTCAACTGGTCACATCCTCAAATCCTAGGTTAAAGGTAAGTAAGTTTCTAGCAACAATGATATATCCGATAAAAGGGATAGCTTGATTTTATAGTATTCACCAGAACGTATTGTACAGAATATCCATAACAAAAAAATGCTGTATAATTATATATACATGTTTAAATATACTAAAAATCATAATCCATGACACTGTGTATACACAACAAGGACCTCTATAAAATATAGATAACTGAATTCATTTGACAAACTGATTCAGCAAACTGCATACATCTTTACCAGAAACTTTTGGGCCAACTTAACAGCTGAAAGCATCTTTATGCAAGCATTATATACAGTCGTAATTTATATTTTATTAATTTTTTGTATTAACATTATTTTACATAACTGGAACCGACAATCGTGTCCTAAATTGTAGGCTCGTCATGAGGAAAGAAACAGGGTGGTGTGTGGGAGTCCAGTCTGCTAGCTGTTGTGTCCTGCGGGTTTTCTGTTTAAGAATAACTTTGCTGCCTCTTTGTATGGTTATTGTAAGGTGTAATTTCAAATTCATCTTATTCATCTGCTTAATATATCAAGATGATCTTGGTTATGAGGAGAAATAAAGCATGTATTTTCCTATATTGTCACATTATAGTGATTCATAAGAACAAAGTACAAAAAATATTTATAACAGATAAATTTAAGATGTAAAGATTTAGATCGAAATGCAGAAATGATCAAACACATATGATTAGAAATAAAATGTCTGACATCAAGCACAAAATAACTGTGCAACATTTGTAAGTAAATGAGAGAATATTGTGGCAGCAGCTTGTTGGCTTGCTCTTTCAGAAAAGTCACTTGCTTTCTTCTTTTTCCTCTCCCTCCTCCTTCCCTCGCTGCATTCACCTCAGAAGAACTGCGTCAGTGTCAGGCCCAAATAACCAAATCTAGGAGCCTTATTACATAAGCAACAAGCAGAAAGTAGGCCAGCATGAACTGAACTGGATGTGAGGCACATGGTCTGGTAGAAGAGCTCCTGGTAGGTGTGTAGGTCCAGACCACATGGGACTGGTGCGTGTGAAGAGATGAGGAGAGATGAAAAAGGAGGATGGGGTACGGATATGACCACGCTGGTGAAGCCTAGCCTTCCCCAGGGCTAGTGTGACTCAGAATCCCTTTGCTCTCTCTTCTGCTCATCTCTCCATTCTTCTACTCTGCCTTTCTATCTCGGGGAGTGGAAACCCTCCCTCCATTTCTCCCTACCCTTTCTGTTTCATCCGGATGTGAAGTGCAAGAAGCTGAGTCACAGAACGGTGGGGGTGGAACTCAGAGAGAGAGAGAGAGAGAGAGAGAGAGAGAGAGAGAGAGAGAGAGAGAGAGAGAGAGAGAGAGAGAACCAAACAGCTGATATGTGTTGGTGGATTTTGTTTTTGCTTCAAAATGATTGGACGTGTTCATGGTGAGGTTGAAGCTTAAAAGTTCTGAAGCTTGTTACCATGGAAATAAGAGCTGACACCATCTTTTTCTGGCGTTCTTTTAATCCAGAGGGCATGAGGCTTTGGTTGCAATAGCACTGAACCAGATGAAAAAAAAAAGTGTACAAATGTGTATATAACATGGTGAAAAAATACATTATAGATGTTAGCATGTATATTTAACCAGCACATGGAACATGAAGGGGTTGTTTAAAAACGAGTAAGAGAAAAGACAATCACAGAATGAAACAGATAAAGGAGAATGGAAGACTATAAAGATACACACTTAAACTCATATGACCTCGTTCTCTCTCTCTCGCACACACACTCTCTTGCTCTTTCTACGTGACATCCATATTTCATAACAAATAGCATGTGTCTATCTTGCATATAAATAGGTTTAATGTAATTTATTGAAGAAAAATACTTAAAAGCTGTCAAAAGGTGGGATTAATTTGCTTATGCAAATGAACTGTTTTTTTTTTTTTTTCTAAAGACCTTGTTTGTTAGGAATGTTATTCCCTTTCATCTTAATTTTGTTCCATGCATATGAAGACAATTCAACTCATAACTGTAAACATGCCTTCTAATGCATTTATCTATTGAAAAGAGCTTGATCCGGGATTTATCATGAGTCAGATCTGCTAACAGATCTTCTAACTAGACAATGCAAAAAGTACTTTACTTTTTGGCAGATTATTGTGCATGTTTTTAACATTTACGTTTAGAAAGAAGAGAATCCTAACTTGAAAATGTCTAGACATAAGATTAATTCATTTTACTGTAATCTCTTAATGAAATATATTAGATCATTTTGTCTAGTGTGGCATTGTGGCATGTTGGTAAAGTTCCACCTTATGGCTCCAGGGTACCCAGTTTGATGCTGAGCTTTGTGTGGATTACAGGTATCTGTGTACATTCTCTTTATATCTAGACAGGTTTCACCTCAGAAAATACTAGAAGGTAGATTGGCTAAGTTTAATTGTATTCCTTTCTCAGAACAAGGTGCCAACCCATTTCAGGTCCCAGAGAAACTCACAAAGCACAAGAAGAACATGCAAACGCTACACACAGATGTGCAAGGCAAATGTAATAACCTCATAGACACCATGCACCCAAATCTGTGTATATTCAAGATATTTTTATATACACACGTGGACAAAATTGTTGGTACCCTTCAGTCAATGAAAGAAAAACTCACAATGGTCACAGAAAAAACTTTAATATGACAAAAGTAATAATAAATAAAAATTCTATGAATATTAACCAATGAAAGTCAGACATTGCTTTTCAACCATGCTTCAACGGAATTATTTAAAAAAATAAACTCATGGAACAGGCCAACAATTTTGTCCACGTGTATATATATATATATATATATATATATATATATATATATATATATATATATATATATATATATATATATATATATATATATACGTATATATATATATATACGTATATATATATATATATATATATACGTATATATATATACGTATATATATATATATATATATATATATATATATATATATATATATATATATATATATATATATATATATATATAATTTCACAGTAGGTATTGTATCCGTGTTTAATTATTGTCTTATAAGTGAGGTACAGGTTTGTGACACATCAACTGTACAGGAAATCTTATATTGTCATCTCACTTAAATCACACATTCGAACGTGTGTGAAATATTCAAGTTGAAAATGTTTACTTATATGCATTGTGTAATTCATTGAGAACAAAATGATGTGGTAATATTCAATGCAATAGAGTCCAACCAAAAAAAAATCACACCAAAAAAACGTAAAAGATTTAAATTACAGGCTAATCCAAATTCAATGAATTTCATCAGAGCAACTAATATGCACTCCTGCATGCTCCTGATGGGATCTCCTCTCAGACCTGGATCAGGGCATCAGTAAGCTCCTGGACTGTGCCTGTCTGTAGTACTACATAGTGGCTTCAGATGCTCCTATACATAACATCAAAGAGGTTCTTAGTTTCAGGTCTGGGGAACATGAAGTCCAGTCAATGGCATTACAGCCTTTATTATCCTGAAACTGCCTGAAACTCTGGCCACATAAGCCCAGGGCCCACTGCACCGATGTAGATTTCTAACAATGGTTCTGAGGATTTCATCGGCATTAAGGGTACCGTTGGCTAGCATGTGGAGGTCTGTGCATCCCTCCAAGTATGTTCCTCTTTAGATCATCACTGCTCACAGCCAAACCAGCAGGCAATATAATTTTCCTGACAGCATCTCCGGACTCTTTCATGTCATTTACATGTGCTCCGTGTGAACTTGCTCTCATCTGTGAAGAAAACGGGGCATTAATGATAAAACTGCCAATTCTGATGTTTTCTGACGATGTCCTGTTTACACAGGTCCTATTAGAGGATGTTGGGCCTTCATGCCACCCTCATGAAATCTTCTTCCGATAGTTTTGTTAGAAACATTCACACCAGTAGCCTTTTTGAGGTAATTATTTATGGCTAATTTTTTTGCCCTTCTACAGCCCTGTTCAGCTCTCCTCATTTACATTTATGGCATTTGGCAGATGCCCTTATCTAGAGTGACTTACATTTATCTCATTTACACAACTGAGCAATTGAGGGTCAAGGGCTGGTAGCTTAGTGTCCTGGGATTTGGACTTACAACCTTCCGATTAGCAGTCCACCATAACCAGTATGTTATGAGTAATGAGTATGAGTAATGTAAGCATGGCTCATGAAATCATTACTGAGTAATGGGATCATATAATGGTTTCTCTTCCAGGATCTCATCCATGTTCTTAAACCTGGGCTCGGAGACACACCAAACATCCTTGCAAGGGGATGTATAGATATGCCTCCTGGGTGATCTGGACTATCTGTGCAACCAGATTGGGTTTCATGCAGTGCATTATGCTAAGTTAGCAAGCCACAAAACAAGAGACAAATCAGTCAGGAAAGAGTGAGTGAGAAATTGTCTATGGCCACCACCTGCAGAACCAGTCTTGTTTAGGTGGTTGTCTTGCTGTTGGATCTCCAGTGAACATATTGTCACTTAAATTTGCACCAAAGTGAGTAGGTGAAACTGATAAACAATCACATATCCTTCCTAACTGGATAGTAACTTTATTATCCTGAAGTTTTATTATATTGTGATGATTAAGCCTTAAGTTCACTTACATATGTACATACAATAGGGTCAATTATTTTGTCTCCAGGATCATGGTACATGGCAAAGGAACACTGGACTGTGAAAATTGCAAACAAGTGCTGCACTAAACACTAAATACAGAGCACAGTGCAGGTTATTTGGTTTTGAGTCACACCACAATGATTATATAATTTGGAAGAAATTCCTATTGAAGAACCTTGTGCCTTCCTTTTCAGTGACTTATTAGTTCAAGGCTCAGATGTATAAAGTAACTAAGAATATTGATCTGTGATTAGTGCATCTACAGTACATGTATTGATTGTACATAGTATTGATTAGGACTTTAGATCCTAGGAACTTCTTACTGTTTTACATACAAAAGTTTTGCCTATAAGAAATGTACTGTTTTTATTAAGCTTTTTCTGTTACCATTAATATAAATCAAATATAAGAATATTCAGCTATATTAGATGTTTTTATACATTTCAAACTTTTTATTCTTATGATGACATATAATTTTGCTTCTTTCTAGAAATAAATTCTTAAAAATAGAAACTTTGCCTATTTCAAGCTTGAAGTTAGAATAAACAACAAGACAACAAGTTGCTAAAATTGCTAATATACTGTTTTCAAAAAACCTTCGAGTGGCAAATTATATCCCCAGCAGTCACTTCTAAATGACTACAGTGTTTTCCCTTTGCTTCATAAAGCTAATCATGGGAATGTATTTAGCTAGGGATAAAATTTCAGGCCAAACTTTAATCCACACAATACATGTGAACTGGCTTCGGTTGCTGCGGGTTCTCTGGTTTCCATGCCGGTTGCTTGATTGGCTTCTCAAAATTGCCTCTATAAGAGAATGAGTGTGTGAATGTGTGTGCATGGTACCCTTTGATTTTCTGGTATCCCATTCAAGGAATATTCCTGCCTCACCCACAGTGTTCCCAGGATAAGTCACTCTAATGTAGGGCAGATTAGGATATTTGATTATGAGTACAAACAAGCATGTACAATGAGATCTTGCTACTCTATAGCACTACAGTTCAATCCCCATCTAGATTTAGACCTGTGTTTAATATATACATATAAAATATATACAAAATATATATAAAATATATATAAAATATAAAATATATTCAAAACCTAAAATATTAATAATTAGATGAAAATGTGGATATGGATATGGATTATAAAATCAACACATCCATTTTGCAGGATATAACAAATAAGTATTGTTTTTTTTTTTTACCCAGTTGAAAGTCGGCTCTTATACTGACTCCCTCCCTCTCCAACAGCCCGGATCCACTCTTGCTTATTTTCCTTATACAACTAAGAAGCCTTCACAACTTAACATGAATGCTTCTACAAAATGCATTACATTCATTGAATGTTCCATGTGCTGGTTAAATACACATGCTACCATCTTTAATGTATTTCCACCATGTTATTTCCACACTTTTTATTTCCACATTTTTGTTTGCATCTGGTTCAGTGCTATTGCAACCAAAGCCTCATGTATTCTGAATTGCTTATTATTCAATAGAGCAGCAAAGCAGCTATATGCATATCAGTTTATATGGGATGTCATGAAAAATAGAATCTTACAGAATGATGAAGACCACTGGATGGCAGCATAGGGCAGAATATATCATGTAAAATATTTTATAATCATTGTCATTTTATTTAGCCCTTTAGTGACAGTATATGATTCTGGTAGGGATAAATAAATAACATTAAATCAAGATCATTATACAATCATAAGTGCATCCATGTCATAAATACACTAGTATAGAAAAGTAAATGCTATCAGAATATTCCAAAACTCTGAAATATATGTAACAAGGATATAATATCAACGCGCCCAGTGCAGTTGAGTAAGATGATGCTATTTGACGTTACAGAGGATCTTAAATTATTTATGGTCAAATATAGTGAAGAAAAACCCCCAATGCTTTCCCTCTGAGTGAATGTTGACATGCATGTTTATATAGGTGACATCTTTTTTACTGAGGTACCTCAGGGTTGTGTACTTTTTCCTTTGCCAATCTGTATGAGTGTGTTATTATTCTCTGTTGTTTGCACAGTCATCAGTTACTTGTTTCTTACAGGAAGTGTGTAATAGTTCCTTTAACAACTCTGTTTGATCAGTTATGTGAACCAGCACTATTCTAATAATCATACTGTAATCTTAAAGAGTTTAATTACTGTTAGGTGCACAAGATGCAGACAGTTGGTGGATTAAAGTCTAAGTCACTCCACAGATTTTCAGAAGGATTAAGGTCACAGCTTTGACGGCTGGCTACTCAAGCACATTTACCTGGTATTGACATGCGGCTTGGGTTTAATGAGGTTCATATGGTCACTGCCATAATCAAGTTTAAACTGCAGAGGTGGAAAGTTCATCGGTAGCACACTGAAGACTGCTTTTTTAGTATCTATTATTTACTTAAGTTGTCCATTCTTGTAAAATATTTGGCTTGCATTTCAAAACATTCAAGGAGTTTAATCTGAAGTTTAACTGAAGTCAGAGCAAGAATGAGACCCAATACCTCTCCCTGTAATCGACCACATACTGCGCGCATCTTGTAGTTTTCAGTAGTTTCTAGGCCTTGATATTTGGTTTACATGGATCTTGTATGTTTAAAACAGAATATTTCTTAAATATAGACACCATAATGTTTCCATTTTATTTTTGGTTAAACCATGAAATCCTTCGCCACATTATGAGAATACATCTTTGCACCTCTTATGGCTCATATTAACAGAGTCATTTTAAACCAAAATCATCTAAAATCTGTTCCTAGTTATAATACTGTATATCTTTCTTTGTATATTCTTTACATTATTATCTATAAATAGAATGCCATACCAATATCAGCATGGCCTTCGCTGCTAACAAGTCTTGTCCTTCCAGAAATCTGATCTTGACCTTGTTTGGGTCAATTCCAAAATCAGTTCATCCACTGGTTATGATAATTCCCTATAAAACATACAAACTTAATGGCTCCCCAATATCGAGGCAAAGGCATAATAAATTATTTATCATAATGGATCTTTGGCAATATCATGAAGAGACATTTTCTAAAGACATTAAAAGTTATTCTCAATTCATACCATGACTTATGTATACGTTAAGACAATGGTGCCATGTAGCTTATCCAGAAGAGGTCAATGTAAAGGATTTCATTCCAACCAAGAAAAATCCATGCTTTTCAGTCTATTTGAATGTCTTGATCAATTAATTAAACAGACAGAATCAAGTGTGACTCCTGCTTGGTTGGAATGAAATGTGTCCTAATGGATTGCTGCAGTACCAGCTCACTCAGGGTCTCTCTCTCACACACACACGCACTCACTCACGCTCACATTCTCGCTCATACACGCTCACTCGCTCACACACACACCCCCACTCTCACACACACACACCCTCACTCTCACACACACACACAAACACGCACACCCACACCCTCACACACCCACACCCTCTCTCACACCAATGAGACAAATATAAACAATTGCATTGGATCTCTGCATGAAAATATAAAACTGACCAATTTTCTTTATTTACTATAGATGTACACCAGTTGAGAATGGTTAAGAGCACACACAAAGGCTAAATGTAGGACAGATTGCATCACAGATGACAGAATTCTGAAATGAAAAGTTCTGAGTTACAAATTGATAAAAATAGCCTTTAACCTCTAAACATTTCTAATGCAAATAGTAACATGTACAGATGTGTGTGCCACTTTATCAACTGTATGTAGTTGCTAATAACATTTTCATCTGTACATGAGAATTGTACAAAGTAAGAGATCTACCATTTAATAATAGATAGAAGATAAAATAATAATACATAATATATACAATATTGAATGAAGCCATTGAGCGGGGTTGCATACTAAAGGACACTTTGCAATGGTTCGGTTTCATCAAGAGAAAAAGCCTCCAGAAATGTTCATTTAAAGCCATTTAATGCTGAAAACAAGCTCCGATTTGCAGAGAAAGAAAATGACACACAGTAGCAGTGCTCTAATGCACTACTTACCTCTTGTTGAGCACGAGTATATGGATGGTGAAGAAAAGAAATTTAAATGCATTGGCCTTTTGAAACATTTGAACATACCAGAAGTGTGGAACAAATTGTTGGTGATTGCTATTCTTTGACAATTAAAAAGACTGATCACTGTAGTCCTATTTACAAACTTGCACATTCAAATCGAACAAGCTAATGCAAGCAAAAATAACAAACAAAAATACTTTATCATTTTGAACAATTCCGAAAGACATACAAGACCCCCAGAATGTTATGAGCCTCTGCTCAGCATCTAATGGAAGTTCAAACAATGGCCTAGGTCTTTAACCAATTAACAAAAAAAAAAAGTATTAAAAAAAAGAAATAATAAAGAAAAAAAGAAAAAGAAAGACAAATAAAACATGCCAAAATCTTTTGTCTTCTGTTGGACACAATATGGACCATACTAGGTAAATGTGGCCTGATCTCTATTGTTCATTAGGTTACGCAAACAGTCACATGGTGACTCTTCCAGCCACCAGTTGAGTGGTTTAATTTCACCCTTAGTGCACATTTTATTAACGGTCACTGAATATGACCATCATGATCTCCATCCTCTAATTTGGAGATATTTTCTAACAGAAAATAAGTTCTAAATTAGAAAACTTTGTGGCCTTATATATGCATTTCAGCAAAGTTGTCCATCAGCTAAAAGGCACTCAATGTAAATAAAGGCTTTGTTTAACTATGTTTTAACAAACTGATACTTCTACATATCCATTAACTTACAGTCAGTGGATATGAACTAAACAAGCGTGCACAGCTTGTTCCGACTCTGTTAGAGAAAAATATAAAGGGAACCATTAAAGTCTCGACCAAGCATCATGCAAAAAATTTAATAGATATATATATTCAAATTGTTCAGAATGAAGTCTTAGGTTAAAGTTCTCACAATGAGGGCAGTGCCAGGCAGTTCTTCCAAAAGTAACTCCTTGAAACAGCCATCACTGTCAATGAAATATGGAAGCAAATCATTTACCATTGTTTGAACATCCACACAGTCTGGGTGAACTTATAGCCAGGTGTACTGAATAGCATCTAAAAATATATTACAACAAAATAAATTGGCACAGGACCTAATTTCTACAGAGGAATATTTTCTTTTAGATGTTCACCAAGATTATGAGCTTCCAAAAGTCTGGCAAGCTTGTTTTTATATATATATATATATATATATATATATATATATATATATATATATATATATATATATCTGCTCCATTTGCCAAACAGTGACACTTGGCTGACAGTCCCCACTGCTGGACCAGATAACACAAGAAACAAACATCACACATACACGGACATGAACTACCAGTCTGAGGCAATAGCAGCTATGTCCTGAAAACAAAGGTTAGAGCTGTATACACATTTTCACCCAAAATCTGCACTCTCCCATATTCCTGTGGGTCAAGAGGCTTTTGCTCAATTAAAACACAATGGTCAGCAGTCAAACTGCAAGTGCTCCTGTGCTGAAAATGACCCATTCACTGTTTTCGCCTTAGCACCTACTCTTTTAATAACAATTAATGGTAAGTGTTGGGGAGGGGGAAATCAGTGCAGATGCATGTGACAAGAAAGGGAGAGATCTGTGGGAAAAAGTCCACAAAAAAATGTACACCTGAGAAGGTCTAAAATAAAATAAACTCCAGCGTAGGGGCACTGGCCAAGGGAGGGTCACTGTGGCTCTTTATGGGAGCAGAGCTAAGCGTGTGTCCAGATTTCCGGGTCACACCAGGCCATCGTGTGCTGCTGCTGCTGCCTCTGCTGCTGTGCACTGGGCGCGCTGTTCTCGGCCTTTGCCTCTGAGCTGCTCTGCACCTTTAGTGGCCATCACGGGTGGTTATCATGTCGTCTGCACGCCGGTGGGTTTCCAGGGCCTTTACGGTGGACATGTCGTGAGGAAGCTCTGATTTGCGACGCATTAGTGGCCGCTCTTTCCGCTGCTCCCTCTGAATCTACATCACAAACACAAGAAGGTTGGTTGTAAGACCATAGAAATGGGTTATCTGTCTAGGCTGTTAAGTGTGGCATCAATACTTAATAGTATAATATGTGAAGTTTATTATCTAGTAGCTCCAGAGGTCACTGAATGACGGCCCTGGACTCTCAGGTAGGCAAAATGCAGTAATGTGTTAAAAAACGACTACAGCTTGACTTCTGGTAGCGTAAAACTGTGGCAATTATTAAGAATTAAAAAATTCTCAACAATGGTGGTATGTACCTGTGTTGCTTCTTCTTCTACTGTCTTTTTGAGTGCTGTGACATCATCTATCCCTATGCTGTCTGTTTCAATCTCCATTGGGCTACCTAAGTTGGTTGAGTCAATATACAAGAGGAACTGCAAAACAAACACAAATAGGAATATACCAACAACGCTCCTGAAGGTAACACTGATGTGGCAGTAAAACACCAGTCAAATCATCTAGATTTTTTACTATACATTTATGAGGCCTAATTTTCGGTGATCTCTCGTTAGCAATAGATTTCATATTTGTATCAGACAGACAGAATGAAATAAGCCAACAGCTCAATTACTAGTTAAGGTAATGGCGTGGCCTGTCAAGTGTTTCAAAGCATCAGACATACTGCCACTATACACAGTTTGTCTAAAATAGGACTGCATTATAAAATCACGGGTTGCAAAGTAGCCTTTGATGTTAGGAGGAGCACTGAGCTGTTTTAATACCTCTGTGAGAAACCACATCAACCAACTGTCATTCACTACAATGTATTTTGTATTTACAAATAAGGAAAACAAAGAGATGTCAGTCACCTGGGGGTTTGACTTGGCAAGGTTTTCTATCTTTATCCAGGCTTCCTCACGCTCTTTCCACTTTAGCTTCTCTCTAAAAGAAAGAAGGTTTTTAAGCAAATAAGCAAAAAAAAGGTATCATTGGAGAAGTTGATCAGTGCTTTCATACTTGTTTTTCTCTGCTCTGAACTGCTGTGTGCAGTCATCGAAGAGTTTCTGATTCATCTCCATAAATAGCTTCAAAGCATTGTAGATCAAACCATGGATTGTCCTGAGGAAGGGAAAACAAGATGATTTAATGTCTGTCCAAGCTTCCATGATACAATAGCAAAAGAAAACTGCATGCAACTACATGGAACAATGAAACATGGGCATTTATTTATTTATTTATTATAGCACAGTGGGAGAATGTAGTACTTTACTTTGAAACTACTTGCATAACTCAACAGGGAATTTTTTTGAAAGAAGGCAGAAAAGGTCTACTGTAACAGAACGTGACTCACTTGTTCCAATGGGTTTTGGAGTTTCGGTAAAGGGACGGAAACATGATGGGCAATATTCTGGCTGCATTGTCACTGATCAGACTCATGATGTACTCATTGTTCCAGTAATACAGGGCCCGCTCTGCAACCTATTGTAACACAGCAAGTTACACAACCTCAAAATTGCAGTGTGGTCCTAATGAACAAATCTTATTACCATAGCAATTTAAAAACACTTTGTTTAAAAAAAAAAAAAAAAAAAAAAAAAATTAAAAAGTAAATTCTCCTAATACTATGGGCAATAACTTAAATCACCACCAATTCTATATTAACACTCAGTGTCAGTGTAATGTATTTTATAAGCCCACTTCAGAAAAACAAATCCACCTGTGATACTTTGTAATAAAACCCTCTGCATTAGTCAGAACAAATGTTAAATGCTGGTCATGGCAGATACAATGGATGCCTCTACATATTTAGCACATATAAACGACCCGTTTCAAGTCTTAAGCAATAAGCTTCATGTGAGCAGACGAAATTTTTTTTTTTTTTGACAATTTCAAAGATCTCCTGGATGGATCAATAACTATGTTGCACTCACCTGAAAGTGTGGGCTGGAGACGCACTTTGCCAACTGCCTGAACAGAGGCTCCATGACCTTGACAAACTCAGAGGGCTCAATTACATCCAGGATCTCCTCAAGCTCATTGAGGAACATCACCTCTTTTGGGCTGTGTGTCTTCGGCCAGTACTTCAAAAGAGCCATGACCACCTATTAAAAATGAAGTCCCAAAATGTCAATTAAAAAAAAAATTATTAATTAATGCAGTATGTCCGACAAAAAACCCCACCAAAAAAAAGGCTGCATTTCACATAACGCAAAAAGACCAAAAATGAGTCAGCACAAACGTAAGAAACTATACTGCATAAACAAGTGTCATGTCAAGTTTTCATTCCCTAAATATGTCTGTGTCTGTAGGTGTGTTTGGCTGTAGACAAGCCATGCGTTCTGGTTATTAATCAAGTGTCAGAAAATCGGCTAAACTTACCGGCTCAGTCAGAGTGCTGTCCTTCTCCAAAAACTGTACAACACAATAAGCCAGCTATGGGGAAAAACAAAGAAAAAAAGAGCACACATTTAGTGCTATTAAAAGCATAATTAGAGTAATTGTATATTATTCCATACTAATGCAAAACCATATGTATTTACTGCCACTTTCATTTGCAAATAGACTTGTCTCAGCATAATGCACAAAATGAACAGTATTACTGATGTGGATGAAAGGTCACACATTATGACACTTAAGTCATGGAATTTTCTTTTAGGTGATCCATGTAAAAAGCACAAAATAAAATAAAATTGGTAAAATACTTTTAATACCCCCGTGTTATACTTTGGAGGAGGCTTAATATTTTAGCATAAATATTTAGGCAATGTCTGCATTCCTGCAAATTTACAGGTAAATGCAGTACCACATTTCTGTTTTTTTTATACATACAGTATATAGCGTAACTTTAAATGCCTGTCTTATAGGTTTTGTCTTCTGTGATACTTTCTTCATGTGCCAGATTTATGTGGGATAATATCATATGCCTAAAAAAAGAAAAAGCTATTCCTATCAAGCACAGCCACTAATCAGTACATATTTTATGCAAAGCGTTCGCATTTACAATTTAATATTTATTATTCACACTGAAAAACTGAAGATACAGTTACACAATACAATTAAACTGAAAATTACAAGTTACAGTGAAAAAAGGAAGGAAAAACAAACAAAAACACAGGCAAAACTACGCCAGTCCATACCTGTGGGTGATAAACACTGAGAGATTTGACTTTATGCAAAGGCAACAAAACTTTCAACAAGAATATCTTGTGCTCTTCTTTAAGTGGTAAGGCGAACCCATTGATTATGCTGAAAAAGAAAGACGTATTAAATCAGTCCGTCAAATAGACCATTTTTATAGCTTTTATAAAGTCACAGAAATAACAAAAGCAAAAAAATTAGCCTGAAAGACGGCTGGACTGAGACAAAATCTCTCATTGAATCCTCCTGAAAAGACTTGACAGTAGACACGTACCTTCCTAATATTTCAAGTAACTCTGCTATTCCGTTATGATGCTCCGTTTCATAAATGAACCTGAAATCAAATTTTATATAAATGTTCAGTAGCATTATTAGATAATACATATACAAAACACAAACAGTGCTTAAAGACATATAGATACAGATACATGTACAATACCAACCTATAAAATATGTTATTAATCTGCTTCCTGATGTAGGCCCTGAGGCCTAGAAATTTGCCATAAATGCGGTGCAGAGTGGTTTTCAGGAAGTCTCTTTCTCGAGGGTCTTCGCTGTCAAAGAGTTCTAAGAGCTGAAAATAAAGCCATAATTACAGCCAAATTACAATTTATTTAACAATACCTATTACTGAAAACATCCTCTGTAGGTCCATACCTGCATGACAAACCTCTGGTCAATGTACTTTTTGGCTATGTTTGGTTGGAAGTCTGGAGACTCTAAAAACCGAAGGAAGAACTCATAGACGAGCTGAGGATGAAGGGGAAAAAAACAAAACAAAACAAAAAAAAGAATAAGTGGGTCATGTTGTGTTGATAGGTGTTGCATGTTTTTAATGCCACATGTATGTCCAAGTGTGTGCATGTGTGTGTATATGCATGTGTGTGTACCTGCAGGTGTGGCCAGGCAGCCTCTAACGTGGGCTCATCCTCCTCTGGGTCAAATTCTGCCCCTGTTGGGTTCGATGAGGGCGGTAATGTCCTGAACATGTTGATTGCAAACTGAAGAGAAAAGGTGAAGAATTATTGTAGAAATAATAACTAAACAATCATTTAGAACATAGTTAAATTAATTGGAATACAGATCATAAAAATCAATACTTTGGTATTTTAGATACGTGAACAAGTTTTTATTAAGAAAATGCAAACATTTATATATCTCAACCTATTTCGACTACTCAATTATTAAATGAAGGGAAAAAGGCAAACAAACAACCGTAACAGGCCTAGGTTCCACAATTTTGCAGAGAACAATAGCTCTATGCTTAACACAAGTAGATTTGTGTATAATGTATAGCCACATAATATTTTTGTCTACATTTGATTTCTCTATTTTAGCACTCAGTGTTTCAGTTTTTGCTTCATGACAACAAGCCTCATCTTATGATTCTTTAAATTAATCAGCATGGGCTGAACAACTGACCAAATGAGTTGCATGTATTATTCTCATTGTCCTATCTCGTAAGCCCGAAACATGTCCAAATATAAAGTTTGTACAATTATAAAGAACCAAGCTGTTCACACAAAATGCACCAGAAAACACAAGTATGCAAGTTCACCATCTTCCTCTGTGAAACTTTAGCCGAGAAACTATGCCTGGAACTGGAACAGAGGGCCTACAGATCCTTGTCTCATCAACGTCAAACCCCCAACCACAGAAACCATACATGACCTTTAGAACACGGCTTTCTGAGTTCTGAAATCCAAAACATTGCACAGGTTCAGGCAGCAAAGTTAATGATGCTACTCTGCTGAAATGTGGATTCTGTAGCACTAGTTACATTTGAAGTTATGTATGACTGCTTTCTCTTTTAGGTGTCAATTGCTTGGAAAAACATTTAGATTTCTCAGTCCAAAATTGTGCTCAACATTTTCAAGCATGAAGATACTTTCATTTTTGATGATCATTAATAAGGTGGTCTAGGAAGGAGGGTCACTGCTGTGTGCTTACCAGATCTCAAATAGATTGAAGGTAAATGCTGTAAAACCTAAGAACGGCTCAAAACAAAGGCCATGAAAAGCAAGTATTTGAAATCTAACTGTGTATTTGAAGTCTAATTTAAAATACAAAAATCTGTACAGAGTTAAGTATGGAATAAATGTAAACTTTAAATGTACACATTAAAAGTAGGGCTGGACAACATAATGGTCTAATAAGGTATTACTTAGTTTTTTTATTTTTACTAAAAAAAATTTTATTAAAAAAAAACTAGATAGAAGCAACTAAAAATTTGTTCAAATATTTTGTACATAAGTGTTAGTGTTAAAAGTTAATAGATTTTTATATATTACTCTTTGAATCTAAACAAAATTAAATGTATATTCTAAACTTGCCTAATAATAAAGATATTATTTATAAAATTGTTTTAAATGCAACACAAGCAAACACAATGTAACCCATATATCAGAAAATGTTTGGTTTTTTTCCATATCTCCTCTCCTAGTTTAGAGCCTGTACATGTTTCTGTGATGATAAACAGAACATTTTCGCATGTTATACTAAAAGCAATTTCGAGCAAAAACACTTACATTATCTAGCTTTCTGTCAGGGGAATAGTGGCTTTCTGGGAAGCTGAAGCACCTGATGTTTTCTAGGATTGTCAGTATGAATTCAAGCCTGCAGCATTATCACTTTACTATGAAATTATACACATGGTGGACAAACATGCCACATGACCTTGTGCTTAATGAATAGCTTCTTCTCCATTAAACCGAGCCCTAATTACTGTCTGGACAGACAAAGGCAACACAGTCTACCCACAAAGACGATAAGCATAAGAGTTGCACTCTTCAGGGTTCGGATGCATCTTTATACTTTGATGATAAAAGCAAAGAACTTCAAAGTGTCCATGTTCCGAAAGGGATAGCATAAGGGAACTCTAGTGTACGACTATATTATCATGCTGATATTAGGAGCTTTACAGTGTTGTTTTTATGCTGCACAGGAGCAGAATGATTCAATTTGCACTTCGATTAAAAGTGGTTTCCTGCTTAACATGTAAGCCAGTGTTTGATAAATATCAAAGGGATGTTATTCAGCACAGAAATTGTTAATGCTGGCACCAGAGACACAGGTAATGCTGGCACCTGTGGCTAGGTCAACTGAAGCAATCTAGCTCAAGTAACAGTCCCTGACCATAAAATACTTCAAATAAGATATTATTTTAAGGCTCACTGATTTACCATTATTGTCAATATAAAGTTTTTAAACATGCCCTGGAACAACAAAGCAAACAAAACCTTCTAGGAAAAAGGATAGTTTTTACTATCACAGTTACAAGCACAGTTTTACACAGGCTCTAGTCTTTCGCTCTCCATAAAATGACAAAGAAAAAAAAAAAGGAGTTGTATAATGTAGTCAAAGGTTTAAATACAATGCACCACTCGTGCTCGTTCATTTCTCACACAATCTCTAGCATTTAAAGATTATCTGCAACCTCAGTTTCTCACTCAATGCAGATTTGAAGAAAGCATGTTATGAGAATAGAAAGTGTGCAGACAGGACACAGTGGGTGACAAACATAGGGGAAGCAGGTCACTGTTGAAGTTAGCATTGTAAAATGATGTTTCCTTAACGTACATTAACACATTAAAAAATATATTATAAAGCAACAAGCAGGTAACATTGTCACCTTACAGCCCCAGGGTCAGAAGTTTGATCCTGAACTCTACTCAGTCAGATGTTTTACACATGTACGATTGGGTTACATAGTTTCATCACACTATAAGCAAGTATATATTACAAGGGTAATGCAGTTACTGAAGATGAATTAATGAATAATAAATTGTGTTAAATGGGAACCGTAAGTAGGAGTAATCTACTGCCAAGTCGGTCCATGCTAAGAGGTAGTAATCTGAAAAGAAACCATGTTTCATCTCACCAGGGGAAGTCTAACACACAGGAACTTGTAATTATGATGCATACCTTACTATGCTAATGCGGTTATATATTATGTTTAAACATAACAACTGGTTATAATCTTAAACTGTTCAAATTTCACATTTTTTATGGCTTAAATAAGACAAAAATTATAGTTCTGTACTTTTTTGGTGGCTGCTTTTCTACATTCTGCAAGTATTTCCACTAATAACACTCAGGGCACCATTCTCTGAAAGAACATTTTAAAAATGTTATTTTGCTGAACTAATCACTTATAAACCTAGAAGTGCTTTGGTACACCGTGACACAGAAATCTGTGTGCAACATGGGAATGTGCGATTCACATCATGTATTCTGTTATTTATGCATCTAATGCAACTGCACTGTTTGAACACCAGAGGTCCCAAATCTGCACAAGCCATATTATATATTAAGAGCCCACTGAGCAATAGCTCAACCAGAAGAAAAAACACCCTCCCCAACACAACACACACAGGTTATACAGTCTCATAACCATGTAAACCACACAGTTAAAAAGAGTGCTTCCGTAGATTTAATGTGTCGCCGGTGCAGCTTCACTGCAATCCTTTGTGGCCTCGTTCTGAGGCACTGAACTCTAGCACAGATGTTGCTATGGAACTATTTCATGTTTCAGTCATCGTTTCCCCAAGACAGGGACGTTAAACATGTTTGTAGCATTCTTTTTTTGTTTATACAAACTATTGCTTTGCATTGCACATCATGAATCAATGATCATGAATCATGTCTAATCATGACCAGACTGTAACTTTTGCAGTGGACAAATGATAAATTCATTAACTTAACCCACTGGGTCCGGTGTGCTTGCCCATGCTGCTTATCTGGGGTGGTATAAACTAATTTGTGTGTCAATAGTATAAATATGTTTAATCATGCCATGACCAACAATTACAGAAAGAGTGTTGTATGTAGGCTTTGTGATCCATTTTATTTTCACATACCAGAGTAGTTTTTTAAACTACTAAATAATATTAAAAGTAGGCTTAATTAAGTATACATGTTGTCGCTAGCTAGAAACCCAGGGAGCTGCTGGAATTACACATTACTGACTTACTGGGAGCTTATAATACTGTTTTCTATTTACTTTGTTATTCTACTAGTGGGTATCAATGTGCTTGTTGAGTTATATTATACAATGTTAATATTGATTATGAATAAATAAACTCACCATGTGCACCACTTCTGGGTAAATGGGCTCAGTGATGACATTCCTGTTGTGTGTGATGTATTCCACCATCTCACTGAGCGCCGCCCGCTTCACCTCCTTCCATTTCAGGTCGCTCAGTGGGTCTGATACGAAGTCAAAGAGCACGCAGCACTGCCGCAGCTTCTGTACGAACAGATTCTCCTGCTCCGCTGGGGGCACATCTACACCAACAGTGCAGAAAGGTACAGATGAGTTTTAAATGTTAAGGGGGAAAAAAAAGCAGTAAATTTACAGCACTGATTATCAAAAAGTTAGACAGTTTCATTCGGCTATAGTTTTTCGTGTTTTTATTGGTCTTTTGTGCATTAAAAACATCCTAATGATAGTAGAGGTAGCAATGTGATACATTTATAATAGTAGTGGGTAGTGAAATAATGAAAGAGTTAAGGGTTTGATGCACTGCATTGTGGTTACTGAAGTACAAATATTTGTTTATGCACAGTAGAGAGTGGTGTCCCTCCTCTTCTTATCTTTACTTTTGTTGTTTTTCTGTTGGAAGCAAATGGCTGTTAATTAAAATTCACACAAATTTATAATCCCTTCCTGACTTAAATTTGTAAAAAAAAAAAAAAAAAAAATTACCATGAGAATTACCATGAAGCTGCAGTAAGTTTAACCCCACTCCAACCCTGGAGCTCATCACAAGAAAAGCTCCCCTGAGGCAGTAATCAGGAAATGTAACGGGTATTACACTGCCAAAGCCAAATTTACACACAGTCTACATTTCCATCATCTAGAAGCAGAGGCTGCTGTAGTGTTATTTAAGGGAAATCCAGAGGGAGAGGCTTTTGGTTAGTCACATGCAGACATGCATGGATGGAAATGTATTTACATCAATATTTTGAAGTCATTGGTAAAGTAAGAATACCCCATTAAAAAAAACTGTGGTTGCATTAATTAACTGAAAGAAACCAGGCTTCAAATGATTTTACTGGATGCATCTTCTCTGCTTTTTATGCTCCCAATTCCCACTGGTCTCAAAATTTTATGGTCAACCAGACTGATGAATTCACACACTGACACCCTCAAATCAGGCAGATGAGCTAGCAAGGTGAAGCAGACTTAAAAGCTACTTTACATCACCATAAATATACGATGGCCGCTTGATGTAGCGTCTGGCTTTAAATCAAGATTAATAAGCAGTGGCCTTCCTTTCTGCTGAAATACTCAGTCCAAGAACTCCTGGACTAGAACGGGAACCCAAAGCACTTCAATTAGTTGTGCTGAATAAAGCAAACAGCCTTTATGATGGTTATCCTTCTTAACTTTTGTCTTTTATCATGCTAAATGTTCATTACTCAAAACGCTGAAATCAACTTTGTGAAGCCGGAATGTATCATGCGTACAAAATATACAAAACCTCCAAAATCAATAAATAAAACAGGGCTATTTAGTTGAATTAATCTTGGAATGTAGTTATATGTCTGACCTAATATTTTGAGTATGACCGGACTACTTTAGGGATTACGGGCTTAACAGAAATAACACTTCTACCTTGTTAACATGCCTGACGGCTCACCTCACCTTCGTACAGCAGCTGGGCTTGTTTTTGCACGTTTTTGCGCTAATGTATGTGCAGGATTGATGAAGGGGTATAGTTACAAACTACTGCAGGGTGTGGGCTGCATACCAAACTACCAGAAGTACTGAACGCCTCAAATAAATGAGACAGAGCTCATAGTTCTGCCAGGAATGTTTTACAATAAAAAAAAGAAAGAAAATAACTGAAGGTAGAATTGAAGTGACAGGTGTTCACAATCAGGTCAAATAAATACAAAACACCCTTCCCTATGACAGATAAGACTCAGAGCATCAACACAACTGGTTTCATATCAAAACAAAGAAATCCTGAACCACAGTTATCAAAGCTTGAGCAGGTCAAACAATAACGAGAAAGGTAAATGCATGCATGAGTGATCTAAAAACAAAGCCAGATCAACTTGAAATAATAAGCTACAGGAAATTTCAAGATGAATGCATGGTGATTTAGAGATCTTGAAACAGGAAAGAAGCACTTTCCTCTTTCCTCCATCATCAGAGTCTACAGAAAATCCTATAGCTCTGCAGCTCCAGTTCAACACACACTTCCCCAAGCTGTGACCTCACTTCCTTTGACATCAACAGTCTCAGTGGGGGATGGGAGAGGCAGAAGACAGTAAAACTGCTCCAACCACCCCCTTGGTGTACTACCTCCCAGCGCACACTTTAAACTATATTACAACTGAGCTTTCTTCGTCTATTCATTTGCTACAGTCAGCAGCCTCCCAACCCTTTCTTACAAAAAGAAAAAAGCATGAAATTGGGAAATGGCAAACTACCGATTAAAACCTAATCTAACATTTTATTGAGATCCTTCGCAAAAGATTAAAAAAAAAAAAAAAAATCTTGGGTTTGGTTTTTTTAAGCTACAGCAAACGCAGACGCTGCATTCTTCAGAGCCGTAGTCTCATCCCTACCCCCATCCACGGACAATGAAGCAGAACGGCTTACCTCTGAAATATGTCAGGGCCAATGGCTGAAAAGGCCCATTTGAGCTCGGTGTGTCCAAAACCATCTTGCTCCCCTCCTTAAAGCATGTCAACACCTATCTGTCCGTCCAAGAGGGAGGGGAGTTATGGAGGGTAGGAGGGAGAAGGCGGATCACCTACAGCGATTTGAGCTAGCCTCCATTTCAGCACCAACACTCTCAGCAGAAAATGAAGCTCCACTGCAAGCTGGAGGGAAACAGCTTGCTAGTGATGTCATCTACAAAGCGCCACCTGTCATTGGCTGACCAGAATCACGTGACCGTTCCTCACGTCTGCAAGCTGAAAAGGCTTGCAATTGGCTGCTATGTTTAAAGGAGGGCGGGACACTGTCTATAAGGGGAAGACATTCAGTTTTCAAAGGACAATAAAGATGAAAATTAGCAGAAGTTCTCCAGCTATCAAAACATTTGTGCCTAATGCACAACAATACTTAATGGCTACAATAAACCCACACTCCTGAAGCAATTGTAAAATACACAAGCAAACCATGAAGGACAGAAAAAACTATTTATCACTGGTGCTACTAAATCTTCATCACATCTATTACTCAGCTTTCACACCATTACTGAAGAAACATGATGACTCAGGCAACACTGCCTATTATAGTACACTTTTAATCCTTTCACGGTTCAGGTTTAGCTCTGCAAGATACAGTTTTGTATTTTTTTTGTTGTTTTTTTTAAACAGAACCTGCCAGGACTAGAGAGAAGCCACTTCCATATGCGTCACCTCTTCAGCCAAAATTAGCCCCAACACTTTTACTGTTGACTGTGAAAGGAAAAGAATGACTTAAGAATTCTGCCAGGGTGCAACCTTGACACATTTTTCTTATATGTACGATAAACAAGCAACCACACAGAAGCAGCAAATTGCTGACAGGAAACCACATATCAGCAGCTCACTCGCTGCAGCGAGGCTTCAGCTGAACAGGCACAGATGATCTGGGACAATAGGAACACACCCAATAGTAATCACTGAGGGAAAGGAAAATTTACAGCAAAGAACATCACATTGCATGTTCTAAACTGTTGA
The DNA here is from genome assembly GCF_030014155.1 of Tachysurus vachellii. NCBI lineage: Eukaryota > Metazoa > Chordata > Actinopteri > Siluriformes > Bagridae > Tachysurus > Tachysurus vachellii. Next base: position 23,987,994 of record NC_083462.1, on the reverse strand, counting down.
TCTTTTTGTACTGGACTGATTATTAATTAGAAAAATATATATATTGTTTACAAAAAAAATATATGCCATCATTGCAGGTATGTATGGGTTTGATTTACTTAATAAATAGCATGTGTTTGTTCAATTTCCTTTGATAATAAAGAATGCCACCAAGAGAAATGAAGTTAAAAATAATAAAATAAAAAACACTGATCTGCATCAAAGCACGTGACCTGGTCATAATGCTCCAAAAGAAGGAAGATGCAACCCAGAGTAAACAACCAGAGATTGCGTAGCAATAAAAAAGTCCGCTGGTAAAAGACTCATCTAGGCTGTGATTTAGTCTAAAAGAGCTTTTGTTCATCGAGGCACCTCACTACAGTCAGGAATTGCTCTTACAAGACTGTGACTTGGATGTTTATTCTTCAGGTCAATTTCTTTTAATACCAAAACAAGCGGTAATCATTTTTCACTTATTTCACACTGGAAAATTTGGCATTTTTCAGCCTCAGACTAAGTGAGGAGACAAAAAAAAAAAAAAAAAAAAAAAAAAAAAAATTTGTTTTTGTATAGTGTATATAATCAATATAAATCACCAACGAGACACAGGAACATTTAGCTTGCTATTCAGTAGCAAAGGTTTACAGCAGCTGTATCAGTAAGAAAGTGAAGTGAAAGATATTTAGCAAAACTAAAAATAAACATTCAAATTCTGTTTGAACACTGGTACGTTTGCTCAATACAATATATTTGCATGACAAATGCTGGGTATCACAATCACGAGCACCCAATCCCGTACCGCTAGCTTTGACCTTTCCGCAATCGTACTAGCTGCGGAACAAGGCATTTTGAGCAATTCTGTGGGCGTGCAGAATAACTCGTTGACGTGATTACAGTTAGATAAAAGATTTTTTTCACAATTTCACAAGCAGAAGCCACCTTTATTTGTCATATATAATTTACAGCAAAGTGAAATTTTTTCTTTGCCTTTACCAGTTTGTTAGAAAGTTGGGGCCATAACAGAGTGCCTATGGAGCAGACATGGTTAAGGGCCTTGCTCAGGAGCCAGACAGTTGTAATTTGCAGATAATTCGGGTTTCAACCCAACCACTCAAACCCAGAGTCTTAACGGTTGAGCCACTCCTGCCACTGGAAAACATGCAATGGCTAAATGTGAAGAGGCTAACAGATTTAGGGAAAAAAAGAACATTAAGTGCCATGCAGGTAGAATCCGACCAAGTCTATGAGAAGTATCTGAAAGCAGAATTATTTGAAAAATCAAACAATGATTGGTAAAATTTTTTTTTACCTCTATGTTATCAAAACAAATTCTTGAAACAAAATGAGGCAACGCAAGCCCATAACGTCTGTATCTGACTTTTGTTGTTGTCACCTACACCTGTTATCTGACCACAATTTCACCAAATGAGCTGCTCTCAGAGGCACAAAAAAGATTCAATGGAAGTGTGCAAAGAGTTCTTACACTACCTCAAAATAAGCAAAGCATTTTTATATTTAATTAAGATATGACAATGAAACGAAAACACAGTGAATATACATCATTCAGACCAGGAAATCTCTGTATTGAGACCACTTCCTCACTGTGTTTATAAGCAAGTATGCATGCTTACAACAGTATTGAATTTAGCATGATCAGTTTTTTCCCCTGACACTAGAAAGGCTCAGACAAACAACACAAGTGATTTTGCAGAGCACTTTAAGCTGAATGAGCATAAAATACATTTATGTGACAGGAAAAAAAAAAGGAAAATTTCTATATGCTGATCAAACAGCTGACTGGATATTTCTCTGTTCCATCAACTTGAGATGGTAGGTACAACCACCAGACTTGGGTAAGCAAGTTGAAAGTCATCGATAACGTTGATATATATCTGAAAATGTTTGTGAATGTCAACAGTAACAATATCAGCTAGAGAAGCAATATAGCTTTTTTTTTTTTTAAACAAAAATTGCTAACCGAACTAATTTACACAGATATTGTTGTGTTAAGAGATCGTAATGACAATACCACATTCATATATAATAATAGTTAGTTCCACGATACTTTGATTAAACAAACAGTGTAACATTTTTTGGTATCTAACCTTACTAAACATCTTTTTCTGATAAAAACTGCAGGTCAAAGCTTTTTCTCCCATATTAAAAACAAACCCTGTTCCAAAATGCAGATGAGAGCATCCAAAAAGCAGCTCGTGGTGTTTCTGAAAGCAGGTTGGACTTCCTAGGAATATTATGTAAAGCAGCCACTGTCCGCTTCAAAAAAGATGTTATGTGTGAACACAGCCTTAGGTAGCAGTTTCTCCAAACACTTGTGTGGTGTGCAGCATTTCTCACGACTGTCCCTGACAGAAATAGTTTTGTTCCTGTTCTGCAATGTAGTGTGAGTATCAGTCACAGACAGGGATGAAAATCCTCATCTAGACAGTCATGTAGTGCCCGTTGCTGTGACTTCCTACAGAATTTGCATATTTAATTTGTTTTTAAAGGTCATAAGATAAGATCATTTTTTCTGCCACAATTATTTATTTTTTCATTTACAGAAATCATTCATTCATTCATTCATTCATCTTCTACCGCTTATCCGAACTACCTCGGGTCACGGGGAGCCTGTGCCTATCTCAGGCGTCATCGGGCATCAAGGCAGGATACACCCTGGACGGAATGCCAACCCATCACAGGGCACACACACACACTCTCATTCACTCACACAATCACACACTACAGACAATTTTCCAGAGATGCCAATCAACCTACCATGCATGTCTTTGGACCGGGGGAGGGTTAGGGTTAGATACAATACAACCCCCCAATGCAAATGTGATGGAAAAGCTGTTTAACTGCAGAATTAGTAAAAGATATACACCAATCTGCCATAACATAAAAATCACTGACCAGTGAAATGATTAACACTAATAATCTTTTTTACAGTAACAGAGGAAGGGCAGTAAGTGAAAAGTCAGTTCATAATTTTGATGTTGCAAATTGGCAAGCAAAAGGATCCGAGGCACTTTGAGAACAGCCATATCAGGACAGCTAGATGAAGGTGATGTCCGAGTGTGTGTGCGTTGCTTACCTGGAGAAGAGATGGTACCAGAAATCACTGGGGAAAAGGTTAAATTGATGGAAATTGTTCATGAACAGTTTCAGGAGCAAAACAGTTTAACTGTTGACTTGGCCTTGAAATTCCCATCTGTGGGATGGACTGGGCAAAAGGTCCAATCAGTCAAGGTCAAACCTCACAACATACAGTACCTAAAGTGTACTACTAAGTCTTAGTGCCAGATACCACAGTACACCTTCAAAGGTCTTGCTTCTTGAGTCCACGCTTCTACAGACATTTTTGATGGCACAACGGGAGCTACACATTATACAGTAGGTGATTTTAATGTTATGGATGACTGGTGTATCATTGTAGGTTGCCAACAGTTGTAAATGACAAACTGGAAGAAATGTCTCTTGATTTATACTATATAGCTCAAATTACAAAGAATTGCTTTATCTATTTTAATAAACCCAGTGTCAACACACTGACTTAGGTGTGGTCTGTGTGATGGTAGAATTTATTTCAGATTTGGAAACACACAGGCTGAACTGTAATAACACTAAACTAATGTATCATCCAGTTAACTTTCAGATAAACATAATGATGTTAACCAGACAGGTTTTCCTGCAAGAGCAGAGCATCGCATCGCATCTCATAACCTTAACATTTTTTTTAAGATCACAAACATCATGTGTTCCATAATCAACTAGCACATTATACATTATTACATTAAATTAGCTGCCATATTTTGGATTAATCAATTAGATTCCCTCGCAACCAAAACATTTGCCTGGGCAGAACATTAACTGCCCAGCAAGCTAGCTACAGAATTTATGACTTGTCCACTCCTAAAAGGCATAGAAATGTCCCTATTAGGAATGCCAATACAACTCAATTTGGTTAACTATTAAGTTAAATAATTTAAGAAAATTGTCATAACAGAAGTTATTCTTCTGTCCTTGACTGGAAATATGTTACCTTGCTTTCAGTTGTACATATTTTTCATTACATATGAAAAATGGAAATGAATACAAGTAAACAGAAGTGTGCTAGTTATTAGTTCAGTATAATAAAGGGGTTTATATACATTTTAGGCACAATTAAGGAAGTATATTTTAAATCTGTAACATTACTTTTTTAATCATTGAAATGCAACAAGTTCACAGAGAAATTAAATGTAAAATGCATAAAAGTTAAAAGCAGCACTTGAGAAAACATCTTTTATGAATTTGATGGTTATAGTCATGTTTCGCATGAACTGATGTGTGTGTGTGTGTGTGTGTGTGTGTGTATATATATATATAAATATAAATATATATAAATAAATAAACATACCTTTGAAAGCAGGCAGTTTCTGAAGCTCCCGATTATTGCTGAGACTGAAGCGAGAGGAGCTTTGCCTCTTCTCCTTTTTGACAGGAGCTTGAGATCCAGACTGTTTCCCCTTCAGCATCTGTGTGGTGGGTGGCACACTATTGCTGCCCTTCCGGTTAGACCCCTATAGGGAGTAAAAAAGATGATTTGTATAAAAATTTTTAACATGTTCACATCTAACTCACCATTTGAAATTTCAGGAAACTGTTAAGAGTTCAAAAATTAAGCTACAAATTAATATTTTTTTAATATTTTTATATGAGTTCAGAGGTCAAACTGATTTGAATTCTGACCTAAAGACTAAAATAAATAGTGTTAAGAATAGTCATCCAGATAAAATAAATAAATAAATAAAATAATCATCCCACACTTGCATCCAGTTAACCTAATTTCTCTACTTCACAGACAAAGTATATACACTTAAGAATTCAACGTGGTCGGCCTACATCATAATACACCTACATCATTTGTAAAAATATGAATACATCCCCATTTGATTCATCAATTCCATTATCTAACGTTCCAAAATGATTAATATTTTATTTTCCAGCTTATAAGAACAGTGATTCTCAGAAAGAAAAAAAACAAATAAAAAACACCAACTTTTCACCAATGTCTGTGCTTAGAAAAATTATAAGAAGGACAATGAGAAGTAAGCTCACACCGTTGAGTAGCTCACGAGCCTCTACACATCTGTGGTTTGACAGCAGAAATAGTAAGCAACTTCCTCAATGGAATTTATCTGGGAGTGCACATCACTGATAACTTCACATGGTCCCTCAAAACCTCATGATTGGTGAAGAAGCATAACATCAACTCCACATCATAAGAAGCCTGAAGAGGGACAGTACAGTAGGTTCCTTCGTGCGCTTCATAGAAAGCATTCTGGTCTGTAGAATTACTGTCTGCTATGGAAACATTCTTCTCAAACAGGAAAGCACTGCAGCTGGTGATGACTGATCACAATCACATATTACGGCTGTTAAGGAAATTTATACTGATCGGTGTAAAAAGAAACATCAGGAGGGATCCTACTCACACCTCCCATAGACTCTTCACACCCCTCCCACTGTTCAAAGGAAGAAGTATAATGAAAATCTGGGCTGAGTCCAGTTTCAAGAACAGCTACTTCCCACAGGACTCCTAACCAGATCCACCCAATGCCCACCTGGTTTAATTTCAGTCTGCCACCTTACATAATCTCCCCACTGCAGTATTCTATTGTATTCTAATGAATTTACACGTAAATCACTTAACATGTTCATACTGCTTCTCAAGGCTATTAACAGTTTACATCGGGGTGTACAAGCTTATCCACAAAGGACCAGTGTGGGTTCAGGCTTTCCTTCCAATCAAGCAGGAGCCACACCTGATTCCACACATTTAATCAGTTGACCTTGTCTTTTAAAATACTATGAGGTGTGGCTTCTGCATGGTTGGAATGAAAACTTGCACCCACACCGGCCATTTCTGGATAAGATCAGACACCCCTGGTGTCCACATACATTACTACTGTGCAAAATAGTTTGCTGTGTAGCTTAGTATTTACTGTACAGTTTACAGCATAAGTTATTATATAGTCTGTTTTCCTACATTAACTGAGTTTGTACCCCTCCTCGTCTGTCTGGCACGATCTGATTCTGTATGCATGTATTCTGTATAACAACCTTTTTTGTACACAAGTGGAACAATGTGTGTGAAAACACAGCCAAATACACACTAGTAAATCATGCTTGCTGTTAAAGAGCTCCTAATGTAGAGCACGAACTACTGATGATGTATATGTGATAGAGATTATTCAATTGGACAAACATAAGGTTACTATGAGTCATCAAAATGTGATAAAACATTATAAAATGTGAATCATTTTCTTGGAACTAAAGATGACCTCTCTCTCTCTCTCTCTCTCTCTCTCTCTCTCTCTCTATATATATATATATATATATATATATATATATATATATATATATATATATATATATACACACACACACATACACACATACATATATGTATGTATATATATATATAAATAAAAATAAGTGAGCTCCAAAAGTATTTTGTCCTAGACATACTACCATACCGATGTCCCTAACACTAAAGAGCATGTAGAAAAAGATCTGAAACACCTATTTTTAGTTCAGTGGTATTTAAGTGCAGTACTATGATTCTAATGGAACTAGATTTTGCTCATAACATTACTGTTTGAGTGATATTTTATACTTGAATTACTTGACCAACCAAACCTATGAGATTGGTTGTCAATAACATGTTTGATGTGACTTAGCAAAGAAGATTTAAATATTAAACAGTTCAGGAAAATGAACACAAAATTTAACACATATAGTGAATTTGGTCATAGAGAATTGAGCAAAACACGAGGTATTTCTTTTAACAATATTTCAGATACAGCCTGTGGTTAGTGGGCTGTTTCTAAGAAGGCACATTGATGTTGTGGTCATAACAGTCACATATTTATAGGTATACAAGTTTGCCAAATTTTGTTTCTATGAAGCACTGGATATTTATTAGCTATTGCGTTACCTCATGATCTGAATTTTCTTGTGCTGCAGATTTGCTGACTTTTCCAGACTTCGGCGATTCCTAATAAATAAATAAAAATAAATAAATAAATAAATAGGGAATTTATTTCCCACTTGCATTTTATTCAACAACTTATCTAAAAAATGTTTCTAGATATTTAGTGGAAAGTTAAGACCAGGCGAACATTTTATTTCAGAAGCCAGTGCTAACGGTTAGCTAACTTAGCTAGCTAGCTAGCCGGAAACTTATAACTAACGTTATAAATGCTACAAGGCTCGGTTCTGAATGATAGTATGCGTATTTAGCATCATTTTAAGCCATGCATGCGCTAAACTCGGATTTATACATACATATAAAAGAGTTCTCTTGCAGAAACACAACGTTATCTAGCTAATTATCACTTGCTAACTATTTAGCACCAGCCGGCTAAAACAAATGTAGCCGTTTTAGCGCAGGCTAACTAGCTACCCACCCTAAATTGGCTTCAGAAATATCACGTTCTTGTATATAGAATTTATATTTTAACATCTGGAATAAACTCAAACAAGTTCATTAACACGTTAAAAGAGAAAAAAGTTACAATATTCGTTTAAACGGCATGCTAATTTGAAATAATCATCTTGCTAGCGTTGTCTAGCTAGCCAGCGTTAGCATATACTCTATCGAATTAATAACAGGAAGCTTAGTAGTGCGCGAGCCTTTGTTTTTCTAGCTCTGTAAACATATGTTAAGGAGGATATAAGAGCTCGGGAACAAACATGAAACCGTGAGGAGAAACACGTATTACCTTGTCTTTTTTTGTTTTGTTCGGCATCGCACTCAAATGTCCAACCCAAGCCTCAGACTCAGATCCCTGACTGGAGCTACACACACACTTTCCCCCTCATATCTCCTCTGATAGGCGGCTCGTGTTCACCTCAGACTGTCAGTGCTGTCAAACATCTCTACAACAAATACACAAACTACTTCACAATGATTATGGTTCCTTGTGACTAACAAGTTTTTGATTTCCTTGACCATAGCAAGCAAACTTTTGCTTAAAGAGGAACTGCACTTTTTTCCCCCACATGCAACTCTCTTTCATTTTCAACTGTACTTTTAGTGCATACTGTATTTACAGCAGACTTCAGTGTCCTTGGTTCAATCCTGAATCCTGAGCTCAGGCTACTACTTGGACTGTTTCTGCATGGGTTACTACCCTGTTCTCTGGTTCTCTCCATCAGTTTAGTGACCTACTAGACCTGTAGATGTTTTGCCCAACGGGTCCACCAAAAATCTTAATAATCAAATAAAGCAGTTAGTGAAGATTAGAACAAAAAAGTTATGTCTGGGCAAAGATTAAACCTGATTACGAAAACTAGTGAAATATCATTTAAATCAGTTCAATTCAAATTTATTTGTATGGTGCTTTTTACAATGGACATCATCTTAAAGCAGCTTTACAGAACATAAACACAGAACAAAAGGTTATTATAAAGTATAATATAAAGATTAATATTAAATATATTTAAAAGTATTTGTATTTATCCCCAATAAGCAAGTCTGAGGCGACTCAGGTGACTGTGGGGAGGAAAAACTCTCTTGAATGGTAAAGGAAGAAACCTTGAGAGGAACCAGACTCAAAGGGGAACCTCATCCTCATATGGGTGACACTGGAGGGTGTGATTATAAATATACAGTCTGATAAATGTCGTATTGATGCAAAAGACCACATGGAGTTCACATCTCCTCTTTAGTATCGCAGAGTCTAACTGGAGCTAGTAGATCTCTAGATGCCTCAGGATTCTCCCAGAGTCGGCCTCATCTCAGTGGAGGTCCAAAATCTTCATCGCACGGATACAGACAGTATGCAGCAGTAACTTGTGTAAAAAAGGCAAAATATAACACCTTAACTGTAAAATAAATGTCACGGATTCCCTCCAACTATTCAAATATTCAGTTTATTTGTATATTATTTTATTCCACTGTGATCGCGATAAAACAATCCTAGTCTTTTCACAGGTTTTATGGTCCATGGTGGATCCCAGGAATTTTATTATAATTTTATTAAGCTGTAATGATTCATGATTTACTTTTCTTTAAGTGTTATTTTCTTTAACACGACACTAACATTACTTTTTGACAGTGGATGGGTCCATGTTTTTTTAAACATACTAAATGTATGTTTAACTAAATGTAGTTTCACTGGTGGAAATCACAATCATTGGTGATATTTTTTTAGATTTTTAACCTCTCACTTGTAATGAATGGAATTAATCCAAAATTAAAACATAAGTAAGCCCTCTACTTGGGCCTAAGGCATTCTTTCATGAACATGTTCTGGAATAAAAAAATATTTACAGCTCAAATAAGTATACAAAATGTTATTGTACACATGTAAGTAATGCTCACAGATTGATAACAATGTTCATGATCTTAAACAAAATACTATGGAATTTGTTTTATAAAGTGGCCTCTGTCTGCAAAAAAACAGAATCGATCTCTACTGTAGAATAGCCATGCTCTGATGATACCTGGACAAAATCTTCTTAGGACTGAAACAAAAATAAGAGTGTGTTCTGGTGCCATCTGCTGCTCAAAATAAGAACAGAATAATTGCTAAAAGTCCTGACATGCCATCTATTCTTTAGACATGGTATATAAACTCATAGATATATACCATAGATGTCGCCTCGGGGTTCTAAAAATGCATCAAAACCGCAGCCATCTTTGTACAGGGCACTTGTACTTTAAATGCATGCACGATGCCGGACTTCTGTGTTGCGTTTGGATGTTCAAACGAAAGAAATCTAAAAACCAGACAGCAAGGGATTAGATTTCACACGTGACAATGTGTTTTATGATACTGAACGTTAGGAAATTATATTTCTGGTTCTGTTGGTTTGTTTTAGTCCTTGGTTAACGACCGCAGCTAATCCATGCTAGTTACCCATTAGTTTTGACAGTTAGGAAAACCGACAATATTTGTAGATTCCGAAGCTCTTAATAAGGACATTAAAAATTGACCCATGCTTTTTTGCTTAAAGGTGAAGACCCAACTTTATGTATGTTCTGTAAGATTCCCTTATCTGTCAAACATATTTTATTAGATTGTCCTGGACTTAACAAATGTTCTTTTATCAAGTTACTTCACTTAAGGACATATTTAATAACATTATACCTGAAAAGGACTTGGATTTTTCTTTATCGTATGTTAATTAAAAAAAAAATGTATAACATTACTTGCTGTTTATATTTGTTTTGTTTTTATTGTATTTATATTATATTTGTGTTTTCGTAATTGAATTTTTGCCATGAAAATAGCTTTGATTGCTGACATGGTATTAAATAAATAATCTGAATCCGAACCTAAAGCAGAAGTAGGCTCTGAGGACATATTTGGTCTTTGTGATCACACTGTTGAGACTCAAGATGGCATAGACAACCATCATTTTAGCTTAATTTCACTGGTTGTCTGTAACTTTCATAAGTTGAGACAACACCATGTCACAAAGGTTCATATTCTGTAACTGCAGAGCAAACGTGTCAGGAAGAAAATGTGTAAGGTTGTGTTGTTGCAGGGATACTATATAAACCAATAAAAATAAACCAATACATTTTAAATGTTTAAATGAACATGTATAGTCACACCATTGTAGCAGTGTTGCATGCAGTAGGTTATAAGGTAAGTAGTGATTGTTCATTTGAAGTTTACTAAAGTGGAAGAATGTAAGTAATAAATTTACACATACTAACACTATGCATTATATTGTGAAAAAGTAGATTATCTTAAATATCAAAACCTTAAATTTACTCTGGACTTAATGATAAATACATGCCTGACCTTTGGAACCAAAAAAAAACTAGAAAATCGCATTCATGACGATTTATGGTGATTTTATGTCTTTGCCTACATTTACGCTGATGCATTAAGAGGAGGGGGTCCACTGTACCAAGATGGCGGCTCAGTTGATGCATTCGTTCCAATGTACTGCGTATACAAGGCGACATCTAGTGATATATCTATGATATAAACTCAGCTGCCAGTTTATTAGGTTCATCAATGTGGTTTATACCAACAGCCCTTATTTTCTTCTGTAATCCCGTCCACATATCACATCAGCAGACTGTGTTATATATACACTGAACTGAATGTAGCCCATCTGTTAGGCAGCATGAGGTAGCACCCCCAGTCTCAGCCTCAGATGCTCTGCCCAGAGTACACCACTAGTATGGCTCACAAGACTAAATCTCCACCATACTCTGTCTATTAATGGAAAAGGACCATCATATGGACACCACTTTGTAGTTATTAGCACAGCAATAAAACATGGTATTATCATGAAGGTGAGCTGCACTTATCATTTTAATGTATTAAATAATTCCATCAGTTAGACAAATCTACATGATTTCACAGGACTTAAGAATCAACCACTCATGATTTTAATTTAAATTTATTTTAAAATTTGAACAGCAAACTTACAGTAGCAGAGAAAGTTTATTACACTTGTCAAAATAAAGGTTTGTGAAATGTAAATAAAGACAAAAATGCATATACCACACAAAATACAAAAAAAATCATAACTGGGGAAAAAAGGGACCAGGCGCACTTAACACAGCAATCCTGATTTGAAAGGTCATGAAAGAACAAGAACATAAATAACTAAAATCAATACCAAGTGGGCTCAATTAGCACCCAGGCACTTAGCCAGGTACAGCTGCACAACTAAGAAGCAGTCTCTGACATAACTTGGTATTCCAAGTGTTAGAGTGTTGCATGTAACCATCACTAGGTCATTGTACATACACTGAGATGTAGGTTTCCAGACACAGAGTAAGTCTAACACCGTTCTAAAGTTTTAAATTTAGAACAGTGGCAGAAAAACTGTATCTGGAAAACTTATAAAAAATACAGTCTTACTGATAAGTACATGCATCATTTTATTTTTTATTCCTGGTGGCAGTCACTGCTTACACAACTGCAGTCACCCAGGCACAACTCAAGGAGCCCACCCATTTACAACCTGTACTATTTACAGAATTATGAACTGAAATACATATACAGCAGTTTTAATCAACCTCCTCCATGCGGGATGCGTCATCATCCTCTTCCAAGGGTGGCATGTCCTCAGTGGGAGCAGAACTAGGCTCTTCGGTTGACAGGTCCTCCTCATCAATGCCTAAAAATTGATCAAAAACAGAAACTTGAGGAGGCCATACACTACATATCCATTATCTGCTTGTTCTCTGGAAAACAAACTGGTGTTTTTGACATGTGCTGTACTCTTACCCAAGCCCAGCTTGATCATTCTGTAGATGCGGTTTGAATGTGTCTGAGGATCATCAAGGGTGAAGCCTGAAGAGAGCAGGGCAGTCTCAAATAGCAAGATTACCAGGTCCTTTACTGATTTGTCATTCTTGTCAGCTTCTGCTTTTTGCCGCAGGGTTTCAACAATAGGGTGATCAGGATTGATCTCTAGGTGCTTCTTGGCAGCCATGTAGCCCATGGTGGAGTTGTCCCTCAGAGCTTGGGCCTTCATGATCCTCTCCATGTTGGCTGTCCAGCCATATGTACTGGTCACAATGCAGCAGGGGGAGGCAACCAGGCGATTGGAGACAGTGACCTGGAAAGAACAAAAAAAATCAGAGAATGTGCCAAGAAAGGCCTACTGATTTTAGTTCTAAAAATCCATATGAAAAATTTTTTTATTACCTTCTCAACCTTCTTTTCAAGGATGTCCTTCATGATCTTGCACAGGTTCTCAAACCGTGCCTTCTTCTCCTCTTGCTTCTTCTTTTCCTCTTCGTCCTCGGGCAGCTCCAGACCCTCCTTGGTCACCGACACCAGGTTCTTTCCCTCAAATTCCTTCAGCTGCTGAACACAGTATTCATCAATAGGCTCAATCATGTAGATCACCTCCAAGCCAGCTTTGCGCAGCCGTTCCACAAAGGCAGAGTTGGCCACCTGTTCTTTGGTCTCACCTGCAACAAATTTGATACAAATATTTTAAATAAAGATCTAAACAGTCCAACTAACTAAATTTTATTTATAAAGTTACTGATAGAGTTCTTACCAGTAATGTAGTAGATTTGCTTCTGAGTGTCCTTCATGCGGGTGACATAATCTTTAAGGGACACCATCTCATCCCCAGAGGCAGAGGTGTAGTAACGCAGCAGCTCAGAGAGTTTTTTCCTATTCTGGGAGTCCTCATGGATACCAAGCTATTGGGTAGAAGGTACACAAACATTAAGGATTGTTTAGATGTTTTAAAAATGCCACAAGCACTTTGCGTATTAGAAGAGTGCACAAACACTAATCAGCTTTGGGCAGGTTTACAGGCTCAAACCAGGAAACAGATGGCAATCAGATGACATGCAATGAGTGGGGCATATGGTAGCCTTCTCCATTTAGTTATAAGCAATTGCAGAATGGTTTAGAGCTGATATCTTTCTATTACACAATAAAAAAGTTTATATTTTGATGCTTTGAAACTGGTACGCCATAATCATGTAAATAAACAATATTTCTACAGTGCTTTATAACAGAGGGATGAAAGAACACAGATTATAGAGTTTCATATACTGTACAATTTTAAATCAACAAATTCATTGTTTCACATTTTAGCAATCGTAAGAAAAGAAATCCAATTGATTAACCTAGCAAAATACCTTGATATTCTTGGAAAACTGTTCATAATACTTCTTGTAGTTGTCCTTGTCCTCTGCAAGTTCTGTGAAGAGCTCAAGGCACTTCTTCACCAGGTTCTTTCGGATGACTTTGAGGATCTTACTCTGTTGCAGCATCTCTCTGGAGATGTTCAAGGGTAAATCCTCAGAGTCTACCACACCCTTGATGAAGTCTGAAAGAAAGTAATTCAAATATAGCAATTAAAAAAAAAATTATAATTAAATAAAAAAATTTTAAATTATTAATAAAAATAATTACAAATTAATTTTTTAACAAAAAGTGCACCTATTTCTACTTCTCCAAGGTGCTTTGGGGGTATTTAATAGTACATTTATACAATTAGAGATTACTGATTCACTTACTGAGATACTCTGGAATAAGTTCATCACAGTTGTCCATGATAAAGACTCTGCGCACATAAAGCTTAATGTTGTTCTTCTTTTTCTTATTCTCAAAAAGATCAAAAGGAGCTCTGCGGGGTACAAAGAGCAGGGCACGGAACTCCAGCTGTCCTTCCACCGAGAAATGCTAAAAGAAGATCAAGTAGAAGTTAGTGCTGTTCCAACAATTATTCATTTAACAAACACCCTTGTGTTTGATGACCAGCATACTCCTTTCATGGTAAAGATCTGTTTTATAGACTCACTTTAACAGCAAGGTGATCCTCCCAATCATTCGTCAGGCTCTTGTAGAACTCTCCATACTCCTCATTAGTGATGTCATCAGGGTTGCGGGTCCACAAAGGCTTGGTCTTATTGAGCTCTTCTTGGTCAATATACTTCTCCTTGATTGTCTTCTTCTTCTTTTTATCTGTGCTCTTGTCATGGTCTTCTTCATCAGAGCCAACATCTTCAATCTCTGGCTTATCATCATCTTTCTCTCCTTCCTCCTCACTTTTGTCCTTCTCTTTTTCCTCCTCACATTCATCATCACTCACCTCCTTGTCACGTTCTTTCTCCACCTTCACAAAATTAAAGTAAGTAAGGGTAAGCACAAAACTACTAAACTCAAATATCAGGACACAAGAAGTGCCAGTACAATTAAACCCCAAATGAAATGTAAAAATCTTAGTCAATTATAACAGCTACTTACATATAATGTGATTGGATAGCCAATGAACTGTGAGTGCTTCTTCACAATCTCCTTAATACGCTTCACATCAATGTATTCTGTCTGATCCTCTTTCAAATGCAGAATAACTTTTGTTCCACGGTTAATTGGTTCAGCTATAGAGACATGACAATTGATTTAATAATGTGACAATCATACTAATCATACAACCATCAATAATCTTATTATATCATTATTACTGCACCACAAAATGCTAAATGTAGCGATTCCCCTTGAACCCTCAGGTTTCTATAAATTACATCCTACTACTGTTTTTCAGCCCAGATATAGGACATGCGGTTAATAATTGATATATACTGTATAATTATGATAAGGTGTTAAATACTTACAGTTTTCCACTTTCACTGTGAATGAGCCACCAGCAGATGACTCCCAGGCATACTGCTCATCATCATTGTGTTTGGTGATGACTGTGACTTTCTCAGCTACCAGGTAGGCTGAGTAGAAACCCACACCAAACTGACCAATCATAGAGATGTCAGCTCCGGCCTGCAGAGCCTCCATGAACGCCTTGGTTCCAGACTTGGCGATTGTTCCCAGGTTGTTGATGAGATCAGCCTTGGTCATACCGATGCCAGTGTCAATGATGGTCAGTGTACGATCCTCTTTGTTTGGAATGATTTCAATCTTCAGGTCTTTCCCAGAATCTAGCTTACTTGGGTCAGTCAGACTTTCGTATCGAATTTTGTCCAATGCCTAAATTAACATAAAAAAAGGCACAATAAATAACTTTGTCGAAATATATAATTTCACCTATATCTACATACTTCTCAGTTGTATGTAACTTATATTTATACATTTTATGACATGATGATATTTGGCTCATTGCTTACATCTGAGGAGTTAGAGATTAGCTCCCTGAGGAAGACTTCTTTGTTTGAGTAGAAGGTATTGATGATCAGAGACATCAACTGGGCAATTTCTGCCTGGAAGGCAAAAGTCTCTGACTCCTCCTCCATTGGTTGGTCATGTTCTTCTGGCATCTGTATAAGACAGGACAACAGTTGAGGTGCAACACACCACTGAACCAGGTTCAATACTCAGGTATTTATGTATTGTACATGTATTTACTGTTCATCACGGATTAAAACCTTTATGCATTTTGTAATATAGTTTAAGACGATGTGTCCGTCAAGATTTTAACACAATACACTATTTTCTAAATCATGCAGCTGTAAATCTCTTGCGCATGAATATAGAGTACAGATTAAGATGAGTTTATCTCTGTTCTTCCATAAATCTTATTACATTATGAACTTAACAGCTTAATCATATGGATCGTATGGTTTATTCACTGGTAAATGCAAACAGAAACAGCTCTGAGAGTCCAGTGAAGGTTTTAATTTCGAAGTGCTAAGTATTCCAACGATTATTGGATTATTTTCCGGAATAATCTACATGATTACGCGATGCACCGGTGCGCATGCGCCACCAACCGGATGCCGAGATTAACTGCAGCCTTCTAGAAAGCTCCACTGGCTCACGTCATCTGCCAACAACACCATGAGCAGCAGCGAGCACATGGTGAACCAGGATCTGAGCAACAATAATTATCTGACTTTGACCAACTATATATACACAACAAGACACCTTAAATCAGCATAATCAGATTAACTGTGTATTATGTTAATCCCTCGAGATTATTGTCTTTCCTAAAACTGCATGTTATACCCATGAAAGGAAAGAAATCTATCAAAAACAGTACGACTACCTGACTACAACCAACTACACACACACACACACACACACACACACACACACCAAGACACCTTAAATCAGCATAATCAGATTAACTGTATTCTGTTAATCCCTCGAGATTATTATTTTCCTTAAATTGCATTTTATAGCCATGAAAGGAAAGAAATCTATCAAAAACCACTTTTGAAACATAATATATGATGAATACTATCATCAAACAGCTGGAACCAAATTCTTTGTGTGTGTCAACACACTTGGACAATAAACCCGATTCTGATTCTGATACTGATTCTACCCAGTTCTTTCCTCCATTAAGATGCAATAAATGCAAAACATTAGCACAATGACATCCCATAGGACCTGTGTCCCATTTCTTGACAGATGATAAAGTCAGTTTTTTTTTTCATTCATAACCCTGTGGTAAAGGATATTATGACAGGATATTGCAAAACAACTGCCAGACCTGTTAGCTAACTAGGAAGCTAACGCTACATTTACATGTAAAATCACCTCAGCATTTACATGCTAATAGTTTAACGTCGAATTAAAGGTCTTACTGATGTTATTATTAGTGTAAATATGTCACTTAATACAACATTATAAATGGGTAAATGGTTAAAACATCAAGGTACAAATGTTAATCGAGTTAATATTTTATTTTATTTTCTTCTCAGGATTCTCAGTAATCTTAGCAACTTACCTCGACTGGAGTCTTTTAACGTGAAATAGCTAAAGACTTTATAACAACCGTCTTTAAGCCTGTCTCTACGGACGCGCGTGTACAATGATGAGGGAACAGCGCGCGCGGCGGCTTTATATATAGCGCTTCCACAGAGTGTTCGAGAAACGGACTCGGTCGAGAAACATCTCGAATCTTCGCGGCGTTATGTGCGCGAGGCGGGTTTTTAAAAGTCTGTCAGTCAGGCGTTTTTAAAAAAAACCAACGGTTTCTTTTCTTAGTTTCAAATGAAGAATTATTTCATACCAAACACCCACTTTATTCCTTTATAAAACATGTTTTATTAGAAATATTCAGTTCCACGTTTCTTAAAAAAAGTGGTTAAAATTAAAAACAGCAGAAAAAAATACATTTTTCAATGACTAAGTCAAACAAGCACAAAATAGTAAAATAACAAAGTTAAATAACAAAGAACAATTGACATAAGAGTGTGTTTCCAGGTAAATACATTTATATTTTTGAGCTACGAAACCTCAGTCAACTTCTTCCATTCTGGATGCATCATCATCACCCTCCAGAACTGGCATGTCCTCCTCAGTTGGCTGGACGATGTCCTCCACAGCCGAATCATCATCATCAATGCCTTTAAAAGATCATGACGAGCATATTAAATAAAATATATTGTTTATTTGATCGTTACTGTTACAGTTTGTGGATTTTTTTAAAGGATATTGTTAAACAAGTGTCATAACTCACCAAGACCAAGTTTGATCATCCTGTAGATACGGTTAGCGTGTGTCTGTGGGTCCTCTAGGGTGAATCCAGAAGACAGCAAGGCAGTCTCAAATAGCAGAATCACAAGGTCTTTCACAGCCTTGTCATTCTTGTCAGCCTCTGCCTTCTCTCTAAGGGTCTCAACAATTGGGTGCAGGGGATTGATCTCCAGGTGCTTTTTCGCTGTCATGTAGCCCATGGTGGCGTTGTCCCTCAGTGCCTGAGACTTCATGATCCTCTCCATGTTGGCTGTCCAGCCATATGTACTGGTCACAATGCAGCAGGGGGAGGCAACCAGGCGATTGGATACAACAACCTTGTTAGGAGGGAAAAAGATCTATCATGAGAAAAACTGAATAATGAACACTATATTTGAATGACATGAAATCACATTGTTTTTTTTTGTTTTTTTTAACCTTTTCTATCTTTTTATCTAATATGTCCTTCATGATTTTGCAAAGGTTCTCAAATTTGGCCTTAAGCTCTTCCTGCTTCTTCTTTTCCTCTTCATCCTCGGGGAGCTCCAGACCCTCCTTGGTCACTGACACCAGGGTTTTGCCATCATATTCCTTTAGCTGCTGAACACAGTACTCATCAATGGGCTCAATCATGTAGATCACCTCCAAGCCAGCTTTGCGCAGGCGTTCCACAAAGGCAGAATTGGCCACTTGTTCCTTTGTCTCACCTTAGGCAAGTGGGAAAATATCTTTTAAATAAGTTATACTTCTGATACAGTGTTTATGTATTATATATAAATAAACATATGATACTAACCAGTGATGTAGTAGATGTGATTCTGGTTTTCCTTCATGCGAGAGACATAGTCCTTGAGAGACACCATTTCATCTGCAGAGTTGGACGTGTAGTAACGCAGAAACTCTGAGAGTTTTTTGCGGTTCTGAGAATCTTCATGGATACCGAGCTGAAATAGAATAGAAAAAGTTGTAATTTCATAAATGTGTTCTATGTGTTAAACTCTTCCAAACATAAATTTAATGTAAATCTACCTTGATATTTTTGGAGAACTGCTCATAAAACTTCTTGTAGTTGTCTTTGTCCTCACAGATTTCAGTGAAGAGCTCAAGACATTTCTTGACCAGGTTCTTTCGGATGACTTTAAGGATCTTGCTCTGTTGTAGCATCTCTCTTGAAATGTTTAGTGGCAGATCCTCAGAGTCCACCACACCCTTCATAAAATCTAATTAAAATGTTAAGTCATTAAATGTTCTGTGTTATCACCTTACAGTTATTTCATGCTGATTGTGACAAAATGACAAATGATATATTGGCACACTTACTAAGATATTCAGGCATTAGCTCTTCACAGTTATCCATAATGAAGACTCTGCGCACATAGAGCTTAATGTTGTTTTTCTTCTTCCTGTTCTCGAAAAGGTCAAAAGCTGCTCTTCTTGGGACAAAAAGCAAAGCACGGAACTCCAGTTGGCCCTCTACTGAAAAGTGCTATATAAAATACCAAGAATTGATCAAACCATCACTAACAATATAAAGAATACACCCGATAATATTCCTTGTTTTTTATTTATATTAACTTATATCACCTTGACTGCAAGGTGATCTTCCCAGTCATTAGTAAGGCTTTTGTAGAACTCTCCATATTCCTCGTTGGTGATATCATCCGGGTTACGGGTCCAGATAGGCTTGGTCTTGTTCAGCTCTTGAGCATCAATGTACTTTTCCTTGACCTTCTTCTTCCTTTTGTTTTTGCCATCTTTGCTGTCTTCATCCTCATCAGATCCTACATCCTCAATTTTTGGCTTATCTTTGTCATCACCAACTGGAACCTCCTCTTCCTTCTCTCCTTCTTCTAGATCAACTTCCTTTTCTCTCTGCTTCTCAATCTACCAAAGGATAATTCGAATGATCAGCATTAAATCCATCTGAAATGTGAATGGAGGGACACAAACGTACTAACAAAAGTACACCATTATAGTATGAAGAAGCACTTACGTAGAGAGTGATTGGGTAGCCAATGAACTGAGAGTGCTTCTTAACAACTTCCTTGATACGTTTCTCCTCAGTGTATTCTGACTGGTCCTCCTTCAAATGAAGAATCACCTTTGTGCCACGGCCGAGAGGCTCGCCTATAAATTTGTTTTAAAAATCACATATAATTTAATGAAATGTTTCTTGTTTCTACATTGCAGAGTTTATATATATATATATATATATATATATATATATATATATATATATATATATATATATATACATATATATACACACTATGTGACATTTTATGAAGCCATACCATTATCAGGCTTAACTGTAAAGGAACCCCCTGCTGCTGACTCCCAGATATACTGCTCATCATCATTGTGTTTGGTGATGACTGTGACTTTCTCAGCTACCAGGTAGGCTGAGTAGAAACCCACACCAAACTGGCCAATCATAGAGATGTCAGCTCCAGCCTGCAGGGCCTCCATGAATGCCTTGGTTCCAGACTTGGCGATGGTTCCCAGGTTGTTGATGAGATCAGCCTTGGTCATACCGATGCCAGTGTCAATGATGGTCAGAGAACGATCCTTCTGGTCAGGAATGATTTCAATCTTCAGGTCCTTGCAGGTATCAAGTTTGCTTGGATCTGTCAAGCTCTCATATCTGATCTTGTCCAAAGCCTGTAAATATGAAACAACCCAAAAGAATTGCAATCAATTCAGACAATCAGTCAAGTGCCCCAATAAATTTAATCTGTTTCATCTACCATTTATCTGAAGTTTGGTATGTGTTAAACCTACATCAGAGGAGTTAGAGATAAGTTCCCTGAGGAAGATTTCCTTGTTAGAATAGAAGGTATTGATGATCAGTGACATCAGCTGAGCAATTTCTGCCTGAAAGGCAAAAGTCTCTACATCCTCCTCCATCATGGGTTGGGCAGCTTTCTCAGGCATCTATGGTAATACATGAAACAATTCTAACAATAAAATTATGTACAATATATATCACTATTAAAAATCTACCAAACATGTAATTCAGTTATTGTTTTACATTATTTCTGTTTGACATCTTTTATTATGAAGATATGTTTCAAAAATAGCTTTCACCTATTTCAGTTACCTCATTATTTCATAATTACATAAAATGTTGTTTCTAAAATATTTTAACATGTTTACAATAGTTATTGTTCTTTTTAAATGAAATAAAAAAAATTTGAACATTTCTTTAAATAAAATTTCTATTTAAAGAAGTTGAAGGAAGAGGATAATGAGGAATAAAGAAGCAGCTGTTACATTTCCTCTAGAAATCTGACACCAACTTGCATGTAACACCTATGAATATAGGATAAGTGTCTAAAGTTCCTTAAACAGCAATAAAGTTATAAATTATGTGAATTACCTACCATTTGTGTCAAAATGTATTTACTAGATGCCGTAATTCAATCCATCTATTTTGTCTTATCCACATTTTATAGTTTTTCAACACTGGATGCAGCTGTCAGGCAGCCATCTTGCCATACGGTCCCTGCCATGTGCTCTCTGACTGACCTTAGCCATTTAATTATTACAAGTTTCTAATTATATGTTAGAAACACTGCATCACCATTGCATTCCAAAATACAAAGCATTCTATTAATACCAAAGTCTACAATTCAAGTCTTTTACAAGTCTTTTTCAGTACAATAAATAAGAAAATACCTGAAATCTGTTAAATATTAACTACAATATTGAATCTTTAAATTTCAATGAATTCAAATCTAACCACATCATTTAAATTGATTATCTGATACATTCTTGATTATGATAAATCTAAAAATGGTCTATAGATCATTAATGAAATAACCTTAAAACACATGCAGAGGACTGTAGTTTAGCTTGCTTTAGCTTCTTACCTTTGTAAATGTCTTCTATATGATTTGGTATATGAACCCTCTTGAGTATGGAGGTACACTCGGCTTGTAGCGTATCTTCTAGTGTCTTGTCTTTTCTGTGCTCTCTCTTGAGTGCTATCTGCAAGTCTGGAGGCCCGCTTTGGTCTTTTTATACACCGCGGAAATGTTTCTCGAAACTCCCATCCCGAAAGTTCCAGAAGTTATACCCCCGTAGTAGATAGTGAAGGCACTGAATGGTTTAGGTGTGAGGGAGGTCTCTGTCCATACACCATGTGTCCATTTAGGGTCAAGCAGTTGCAGGGGGTGTCTGTCAGTCACAGCAAGCACTTTCATGACAGTTGGTGGCACATGGACCTGTGAGGGACACAGCTGTAGGCAGAGCTTACTTCGTGACCACATTATTGGCTAAATTGCTACGTCAATCTTGTTTAATACGTTTTTAAAAATCAGTCTTTTTACTATATTTATTCTTTGGGCCAACAACGAGAAAGCATTTAGCAAGGACCTTTTTCCTCTACACAAGACAGATGAGGCCTTTGAACAACAGAATTTAGTGAAATGCAAAATGATGTTTTTCTACAATTAAATAGATCTCTCTCTCTCTCTCTCTCTCTCTCTCTCTCTCTCTCTCGTTCACATACACAAACATACACTTTGAGAACTTTGAATTATTCAATTTGTTTAAGATGTATATATTGACAAGAAAAAATATATCTATATTTTTAATTATAGTTAAAAATAATAGCCGATAGAAGTTTTACATTATATCAGATAAATTATATCAAACACCACATCTATGGTATAATACAGAATGTATTATAACTAGCATTCAGAATAATGTTCAATAACAGCATGGCTCAGTCAGAAGTTCTGTCTACAAGATTTATAGCAATGTGTTCATTCTAACATGGATTGTGAATTCTCTGTAACATGCTGAGCTGATTTTTTTACTTCAAAAAAAAAAAAAAGACAAAGGGATAAAAAAAGGTGAGGGAATGAATGCAGCTGTTATCTCTGAATGTTTATAGCTAATGATTATAGCTGTTATAATGAAAGTGTGACAGGAACATGTGGCTTTATAACATTAAATGTTACTACATGTGATATTTTCTACGGGTGGGTTATTTTGAAAGATCATAATTGAAAAATTGAGGAATAAAAGACTGTAATAACTGCTGTTACTAAAGAATTAACCATGCTACATGTTATGGCTTAAGGTTCAAGAAGAATGGTGCAAGTTTGAGAACAGGTGGTTCAATGGAGAGATTTCTAGAGTTCACGCATGCGCAGTATGACTTTGCCAAAGGACTCCTTACGTAAACTAAGACACAGGCGTTTCCAGAACTTCTATTTTATTTCAGCAATACGGCTCATTGCCAGAACCTTCGGTATTATATGGTGTATATAGTGCGTGTCTTAATTATCTCTGTCTGGGAATATGCAGTAAACAACCGCGACTGTAGGCGCACGTGAGAGCAAAGAAAAACAAAACAAACAAACAAACAAACACACACACAAAAAAAACAAAGATTTTACACTGACGGTACAGGTAGTGTATTTGATGTAGAAAATCGTTGTTTAAAATAGCATGACATATAGATACAGATAACGAAGTAGTCAAAAAATTACACATATTAGCCAGAAAAGTTTATTGTATCAAATGCGCATGCGCTGACCAGCAGGCACTCGAAGTGGAAGGGGGATTGTATGTAAACAAAATCCAGACATTTTAATCCTAGATAGTTTAATTTAACAGCATGAGATGATTGATTTTTTTTCTTCCAATAACTAATATTTTATACCTATGTTGCATAAATGCATATGATGTAGTACTGTAAATAAGAATACAGTTCAGGTCATATATATTATTAATAAATTATTTACAAGAAGTCAAAGATTACTAATACAGCATGGATCAGGTTAATTAGGACAGTCTTAAAAGGGCTATCCACTGAAGTCAAACACACTAACACTAATCTGAACTTTTGCTCACTGGCACCTAATATTATTGGTCAAGAAAAAAAAAAAGCTTAAGCATTGTGAAAAAGCAGATGTTTTTACAAAGATGTTCACAATGCCTGGCTTTGTGTTTAACTGCCTTATACATTTGTGTTAACTGTGCATCCTTTTTGCTGTATAGCCTCTGTGATGTTGTTGACACATACACATACACAAATAAAATAAACAGAGGTCTTACGACCCAGAACCATTAAGGTTATGTTCAGTTGTCCATCTCTGGGACTCGGGAAAGATTGTGATCCTGTAGGATTCATTATCCATGAAAAATACAAATGTGCACAGCAGATGGCAGCAATACACCTTAAGAGTAGGCATAAGAAAAAAAGCAGCAATAATATACAACATACATCTCAGTAAGTCATTCAGTAATATTAAACCATTTTTTGATGCATTAAATGCATTGATTTTTGTGTATCTTAGTGTTATATAATTGTTTTGTTATTCATGAAAATCAAGTATGGCCAACCTTTTTGTCATTTGCTAAAATACATTAGACATCAATATGTGCATACACTAATCTTTCTTAATTAATTGTACATTTCTTAATTTTTGGTCAGACTGAATGCAAGGCACATTCCCTTCACATTTACTTATGAATTATGTCTAAAAGACATTAGATAATGTTTTTAGTCCTATAGCTTAGCATTGTCCCTAACCTGCCACAATCAGTTCAACCCAGTATCAGCTTAACTGTTAATTAGCTGATGAGTTGAATGACACAGAAAACAGTGAAATACTAGGACCTGTAACCTGTATAATAGGACCTGTAATCACTAGGATCTCCACTGTGGATGTTTGAACCTCCTGCGACAAAGGTGGAATATCGTACTAGTACTGGTGATGTGTTTCATGAAGAACAAAAAAAGTTATTTATTTATTACAGCCCTGAATAAGCTATTTCATATAACAGATGTTTACCTTTATTCCAAAAAACAAAATAATAATTAAATTTACACAAATGTAGCTTACATACACTTCATTCTTATTACTGCGTGTAGAACCTGGATGATCAGTGACCTTCGATGTTCGTGAATCCCTTGTTTGTCCTGAGCAGCGTTACAGAAGGTCCAGACATATGAGTGGTGTAAATTTGCTCATTATATTAAATTGTGGACTATATGTAATCATTTGTCATATGAAATAGCTTATAGCATGTAGAATAGTATTAAATAAATAATAAAAAATGCAATAATGCAATATATGATCCCTGAAATAAAAAATAATAATAACATTTTCAGGATTCTGCAAGGCGTTTATAAACTTAAGGCCACAACTGTAAATCTCAAGCAGGAATTAACACTTGTATGCAAAACTTTTTATCCTGCCCCTTTTCCCATACGATGATTTGCATACCTTAGTGACATCTGTGTGAATGTTAAGCTATATGCAATAGCAATGGTTTATGATTGAGGAAATTGCTGTTTTACATCATAGGAGCCAGGACCTGAGGTGGACCTGTTTGGATTTATATCACATTAGATGAAAATCCATTTTACAATTCCTTACTCTTTCAGCTGTAGTAGATGAATGGCACTCTTATTGTACATCTTTTCTTGACTGCTCCACTCAAGCAGCTTGCCCACTGTCAAGACACTCTGCAGGTGTTTTTGATCAGACATTCACACAGTCAGGAACAGGCAAAGACTACAATGGTGCAGACTGGAAGGTTTTATGAGCAGGTGATACTGCAGATCATTCTTTTCAAAACTTGTGAACAATTAACACCCATAGATATATGGTTATTGAGAAATGTAGTTGGAGTAACAGGAGTCCAAGGAGGTGGATGCAAAGTGCAGAGCTTCTTAAATAAGGACTAAACAAAGCAACATACTCAGAGAAGACCAAATCGACTAAGGCTCAAGGAATAGGGTTAGACTAGAGAAGCTTAAGCATGAAAACAAACCGGACACATGACAAAAGCTCACCACAAACGTAAACTCACCTGAACATTAATGTAATGCTCCAGCAAACAAAGAAGGGAACACGGAAAAATACAAATCAGGTGTGCAATAAACAAAAAAGAATTGGCTGATTTTCCTTATGGAAATGTAGTAGGTAAAATTCAAAAATACAAAACATTTAAACATAAGGAGTAATGAAAGCAACTCTAATTGTACTATTTTCCATAGAATAGTAATTGAAGTAAAAATTGCATTTCCCGTGAGAAAGTTGAGCTATCTCTGGCTTCAGATATTTGAAAAACAAACAAGAAAACTGGAAAAACAAGACAAAGGGAAGATTTAAGACCTGTGTGCACATAGTATTTGCATCATGGGCTTTGTGTTGTAGGTTCTGAGAAACTTGGCCACACAATATACTGTACATACTAATTATCTACTGAGGTGAGATGAGAAATGTAGATTTATTAAGCTAATTCAAGTTGAAAGAAAAACATATACATCAAGAAATGTGTAAAATAAAGTGTAGCACAAACAAACAGTATAAATAATAAGTATAAATAATAAAAATATATAAACAAAATATTAGTGTGTATGTAAATTCTGTCCATATGTATGTGAGTTGGGGGGCACGGTGGCTTAGTGGTTAGCACGTTTGCCTCACACCTCCTGGGTCGGGGTTCGATTCCTGCCTCCATCTTGTGTGTGTGGAGTTTGCATGTTCTCCCCGTGCCTCGGGGGTTTCCTCTGGGTACTCCGGTTTCCTCCCCCGGTCCAAAGACATGCATGGTAGGTTGATTGGCATCTCTGGAAAATTGTCCCTAGTGTGTGATTGTGTGAGTGAATGAGAGTGTGTGTGTGCCCTGCGATGGGTTGGCACTCCGTCCAGGGTGTATCCTGCCTTGATGCCCAATGACGCCTGAGATAGGCACAGGCTCCCCGTGACCCAAGGTAGTTCGGATAAGCGGTAGAAAATGAATGAATGTATGTGAGTTCTCTCTCTCTCTCTTTCTTATATATGGGAATGACAATGAACTATTGTGTGTTTATGTGAGACTCAATCTACTAGAAGGTACTTGGTACTGTTGCATTGTGAATCTGATGGCAAAATAGCGTTTCCCAGACATCTCGAGGCATGTGCCTGCTTACATGAGTCATTCTTTTTATTGTCAGTACAGCTAGATTTATAATGCACACCTTACACGTACAAGGTTCAGCGCTCTTCCTGCACATTCTCCCCACTGATATCCTTAGAGGCACATCTCAAGGTCAAACTATTATCTCTGCATCCCAACTACTTCACCTGAACAGGCCTTACTGACAGAAAACTGTGGCCCTATTGACATCTCTTTCAGACTCACTCGGTAACAGAATGCATAAAAGTGCACCTCAAGGCTAACAGTAGGCCGAAGCACCTCAACACACACAGGTTTTCCCACTGAGCATAGTACAAATCACAAACTAATCTTAGACGTGTTTTGTGGGTATTTGATGGACACAAACGTCATTAAATACGTTTGGTCAGAATAACAGCTTGATCAGCAAAGGGTTTTTGTATGAACTGTATGAACATATAATTTGATATGTAGCTGTAATAACAATATAGTATGAAATAGCTGTAGCAGTATAAAATAAAATATGCAGATCTGTCTTCTATTTGTATTGCACCCTAGGTGTGTGTGTGTAGGCAAATTGTATTGTCTTACCATAGCCACTTCTTTAGCAGTTGATGCTCAGGCTTCTAGGTCTCACTATGCTGAGTGAGGAAGGTTTCTCTCTGGATTGCTGCACCTCATGGCCTGGTAGAACTCAAGACTCTCTAAGCTCGACATATGATCATAACTATACAGTTGATTATTGGAAAAACAACCAGGTGATGTTTTCAAAATATACAAATGTCCAGTGAAATTTATTTAAATGTTTGTTTTCTTATTTTTTTTCCTATAAAAATATCTACCTTTTATAGAACAATGTTTTATTACATAGAAAATGTTAAAATATTGTTGTTGTTTTTTAGTTACTTATTCTTGTCCTATCCTTATTCTTTACCATCCATGTGGCTGTACAAAGAATGCAAATGTTGATTTTAAGGTATTTATACCGCTAACCAGCAACAATCCAGTGCTATTACAGAGGTTATAAACTATAGCCACCAAATAATAAAGCATAAAATAATAAACATTTCAAACAACGTTTAAGGTTTTAGATTCTCACTAGACACCAGAACTACAAAATGTTCTTCTCTGCTAAGTTAAGATAATTTTACTCATCCAAATGTAGGCTTTTTGGGTGAAAAACAAAAAAATAGAAAAAAGAAAGACTCAGCATACAAATCAGTTAAAATTAACATCATACTACATTTAGTCAGAAATTAAGCCATTTGGACTCAAAAGTAAATAAATAAATAAATAAAAATTCAATGCACTCTTTGTCTCTGCTATGCTGAGATTTGAGTGGGAAGACATGTCCAAACTGTGGTGCAAAAACCTACACTGTTGCATAAGTATTTGCAGCATAGCATTATTAAATGGAACGTAATTGGCTACCTTTTCCCACTTTGCTAGAACAATGAGGACATGAGGAACTATGGCAAGGCTAAACTTCAGCTCATGGAAATGGGACAGTGTGTCTCAATGTGCCTCATTTAGGTACAAGAAAAAACCAAGGGATTTAAATAGGCCAGAATTATGCACAAGTATCTGCTGCCTTGATGGAAAAATGAGCTGCTGTGCCATCATTAAAACCAAGCTAAAACTAAGAGGTGACAAAATACTTTCCTCCATTACAGATAATGTTCATTTTCAAATAAAAATAGCTTTTTTCTTTTTGTTTTTAAGAATTATGTATAATGCACATTAAAACTGACTTTGTTATTGAACAAATTCATGTCAAGCTCCATATGCAAGACTAAAAAAAGCTTTACTAAAGGTTGCCAATTTGTTTTTGTATATGTTTTTGCCAAATTTTTGCCAAAAGTCCACCTGTTTACTAAATAAACATGATACAATCAGCACAATTTATTTTCACTGTGCTTAAACAAAACACCAAACTCCAATCCCACATACCATTTTATTTGGAATATTTCAACAAAACAGGCAATATAAAGAAATAGTCCATTAAGAATTTGTAAAGGCTTTCATTAGAGGATGCAAAATAAAAATAAAAACAAACCAACAAACAAACAAACAAAAAATCATAAGGTCACTGTAACCGAAGATAACTCTTGCAGAGTTCATGGTCCCTGATATCACCCCAGCCTCCATTTTTGACATGAGGGGCTACTCCACCAGCCCCAGATGCAGGCAGTCTCTTTGTAATGAGCAAATTTTTTGGGAACAGCTGGTTTGTGCTGCTCTGAAGTATGCTATCTATCTTTTTCTTCTGATTACTGGGCATACAAGTGGCCTTCTGATGGTGCATGCCGCAATCCCCTGCATGAAAGATACGGGGAGCTTCACTCAACATGACCTTCCAGAAAGTGGGCAGACAGTTCACAGTTAGGTGCTGAAGGGACCAGTCCCAGTTGTAGTCGTCGTAGGTGCAGAATGTTTCTGTGCACTTGATGAGTTTTTGGTACGTTTCCCTGTCCATGGCCATGCCCATGTTGTGCTCGGTGGATTTCCAGACCTTCACTTCTACTCGGTTGGCTTTGCTGGCATACCCGATGTGCCCGTAACTTCCTAGTGAAATAATGTCACAGTCAGCACATTGCTCCTTCTTTAGGGAGGTCATCAGCTTGAGAAGGTGGTAGAAATCTGGGGCTAAGTAGTGGTCCTCCTCAATAAGAAGCACCAACCCTTTGTGATCCTTCAGCACACGGACCCTTTCCCACACAAAATGTAATTTCCACCACCAGTGGTGTTTGGTTTGGGAAAATTTGGCCTCACGGTAATGGCCAAAAGAGTCAGGGTACTCTGCATTTATGCAGCCGAGTTTTAAGGCGTCGTTCTTGGAAATGTCTCTGGGGCAGTCTCTAGGGTCATTCCCTGGAAACTCATGAGGATACAGCTGAATGCTAAAGGGAAAGAATATCTGAAGGACAAGGCAGAAGTCAATGGATGAAATTATGTTGTTGATCTCTGGGGACCAGAAATCATGGCTGAAAATAAGCAGGACATTCTCAATTCCTTTTGCTTTTCTCAAGCTTTCTACAAGCAGCCTCAGGTATTCTGGTCGGTTATGAACCTGAATAACCACCACTAAATCATCTTTCTGGCGTATCGATCTGAACTTCTCTTCATTCTTTAACGTCTGGTCAAAGTTGATTTGAAACACAATCCCCCGGTATACCAGAGTGGAATTATCTGGCGTCAGTTTAGGTACAACTTGTTTTTCTGGAAGCGTGTCATTGACTGATTTCCGGGTTGCTGACACTGTGACCTGTGCCAGACTACTAATGCTGGCTTTTTTAACAGCATCCACTTCCTTCGGAAAAACAGGACTTCCTCTTTTCTGTTTCCCACTGCTCCAAACTGCAAATCCGCAGATCACGACCACCAAAGTCAGGATCACCACTTTCCTCTTGTAAATTCGGAATCTCATGATAAGCTTTCACCCAGTGGGATAGTAGAAATTAATGACAGTAAAAAAAAAAATAATAAAATGGTAGGTTTGTTATCCAAAAATGGTATGTGATCCAGATTGATCAGCAAACACTTGTAGAAAATTTAACTTCTATCCCAAGGTCTCTAATTTTGGAATGCTACCACTGATGGGATGTCAAAGCTGCCAGGGGAAAATTCCATAAGGCATTGTGCTCAGAGGCAGGACAGTTGCAGCTTAAAATCTGTGGAGCAAAAACAACACGTGGCTAATTTAATATCTGTTATTGCAGTTTTACTCTGACAGTTTAACATTAGCAAGTAGGTATATTAATTCAACTACTAACTGACTTCAGATTATACAAAAAAAAAAAAGATCAGATAGCATATAAAAGATAATAAAAATGAAAATAAACCAAAACAAACAAAACAAAGAACAGTAAACTGTAGATAACATTTGACTTGTCTGAGTAACCATGCATTCAGGGTTTTCAGTAAATTACTGAGTTTGTAGCACAAGTAAAGCCTACATACGTGTTATTGGCAGGTTACTCACTGATGATCAAGCACTTGCAATAAAGGTCAAAACAAAGTTAGACTTTTAGAGTTTGAATTAGAATGAGTTGTATGTAATACACACGGAACATTTAGCGTAAGCACCATGAATAGAACGTGTAGACGCTGCCATCACTGTTTTCTACATAGATCACTTGTCCTATCTGAATTGATCCCACATATTCCAGAGGTTCTCTGTAAATATTTAACGGACACATTCCAAACTGAATGACAGCATGACTCTGAAGTGATTGACTGATTCACTCATTCAACAGCCAATAACCTCCTCATTAACCTAAGCAAATGTGACAGTAATTTTGTAAGCTAGCTACAACTAAAGAATCTTTTGTGAACTGTGTCACAGAGGTTTAAAATGTCTCATTCAACCTTGCCGAAGGACTCTGTCCTAGACACTGAAATACTGTGTGTTTTGGAGTTACGCCATACAGTGGCACCAATGGCAACAGACCTCAGGATCACCAAAATACCTGATATATAAGAATAGGAAATATGATACTGCTTAATTTGACTGATTCCGAAAGCCATAATAGTTTACAAGTCAAAATGGAAACCTCAGTCAATCTGAGCAGAACACATTCTGCCATCCAACAGCCCCTTTTCAAAATGCACACGCTCGCTAATTATTTACTTTCAGTAAAGCCAGAAAAGCAGCAATGTCCTGCTAATCACTGCTAACAGGCTGCTACTGTACTGAAGACCTGTCCCTGGGGTGAGGTATAAAAGTAATCAAGAGAATTTGATTGGTCAAAGACATCATGTCTTTGTACATGCATCAAAAATGCTTTTATCTTATTTTTGATTTTTCACAAAGGAACAGGTAACAAAAAACATTGAAACACAAATTATGATTTCAGAGACACTTGTACACAAGACTTCCCACACACACACAACATATAATAAAACTTAACGTCATTACATTTCAGGAACAGGTACCAAAAACTATGATTTCAGAGACACTGAGTACCGAGTACACAAGCCTTCACACTCACACTCACACATATATACATACACACACACACACACACACACACACACACACACACATATATATATATATATATATATATATATATATATAAAAATAAAACATAATAAAACTTAGTCATTAAATTTATCTAAAATTACATAAAAATCAACAATTGGTAAATAGAAAAAAAACATTCTGTAAACTTGACAGTCACTTGATTTTGGAGAAAAACTATAAATGAGAGAAACTATGACTTTATTTACCAGGAGGTTAGCGAGCTAGCTAACAGGATGAATTACATTTAGCCGACGTTAAATAGTACAGCTACCAAAAATCGAATATTACTTCTCAAACGCACGAATTCCGGAATAGTCTCCATCATTATTTATTTATTTATTTATAATAATAAATACACTATAACCGACAGCGATATTACGACGTGTCAGTGAACACTAGCGAGCTAATAACAATTAGCATTAATAGTTTAGTTGGCAGATGTGCAACGCTATCGCTAGGCTTAGCGAGCTAACGATAGCTAGCTACAGGAAGCAACGGAGCAGGAAGAACAAGTAAAAAAAAAAAAAAAAACGACCAGTTCTGCATTTCGACACACACGTATATATAAAACCATTTCCGTACATTTTTTTTTTTGCCTAATGTTACTTACAGACACTGCGACTGTCATGGCAGTGAGATTAGCTGATCATTTATTTTCAGTCCATTTCTGTCCTCGCCTTCTTGTTCCTACAGCTTCAGAGGGGGGAATAAACACCCCAGATGGATCACATACATGAGCTTTTGGTAAAGCTGTACTCCCTGACTATCTCTTTCCCATAATGCATCACACCTCCGGAGGCGGCTTTCCGTTTTATGACAGCGATGACGTCACAGATTTACACTCTGTGGCCGGTTGATCCACATCAGTACACCTACCTATTCAGGTAAATCTGTAACTATTCACAATCTGTCAGCTTCACTTCAGTTACTTATTTGGGTGCTGGATCATACAGCAGTGACCCTGACACTGAAACAGCAGGTTGGTAGGTGTTGCATGTCAAAGTGCAAAAACTATGATGTCACAATACAAGACATACATGACGTGTGCTGGCTTGTGTAAGTTATCGACTGAGATAATGCTGGCAGACACACGTTCATCAGTTTACCGCCCGAAAACGACACGTTTCTCACCGTGTCCTGTTTCAAGTCAAGTCAAGAAGCTTTTATTGTCATTTCAACCATATATAGCTGATACAGTACACAGTGAAATGAGACAACGTTTCTCCAGGATCATGGTGTTACATAGAACAAAGAGAGAGCAAAGGACTTAAGTAAGTAGTCCTAGATACATAAAGTACATCTGTGCAACCTGGTGTAAACAGTGCAGGACAAAAGACAGTGCAAGACAAGACAAACAAGACAGTGCAGGACAAAAGACAAAAAGACAGTGCAAGACAAAAGACAGTGAAAGACAAGACAAACAAGACAGTGCAGGACAAAAGTTTGTGCTGACCCATTAATTTCACAGGATCTCTCGGGTGCACTATTATAAACTGTAGAAGGGACATTATTTACATTTACATTATTTACTGTCCAGTGTCACCCAAATGAGGATGAGATTCCCTTCTGAGCCTGGTTTCATCTCATCTCAGGGAGTTTTTCCTTGCCAGTCACCTCTGAGTTGCTCATTATACATGTTAAATAATACTAATATTAGATATATAGTGACTTAACTGAAAACTTTAATGTATGTATTTATTTATTTAGTTTTATTCTTATTCTTATTTTTATTTTTTTAGTAAATAAAGTTTTTCTGTTTCTGTACTCGGATAAGCGGTAGAAGATGAATGAATGAATGAATGAATGAATGTTTCTGTACTTCTGTAAAGCTGCTTTGAGAAAATGTGAATTGTTAAAAGCGCTATACAAATAAATAGACTTGAATTGAATTCTATCAATTTCTATCCATTTCTATCCATTCTTATTCATATTGTATTCCCAGCCGACTCTATGCTTGATCTTTTATGGAGTTTTGTGCCTGTTGGGAATTACACTATGAACTTTCCAGTAGATCATCCTTTAAGAAACTTATAAATCTGATGGCAGTATTAGTTCAGTTTGGATTATGTAATCAATTAAATACAACTTTACTGAAAGATTGATAAATCGTTGTTTGTTGGGGGAATAATATTTGGTTGCTGGCTTTAAAATCTGCCCTTTGATTACCAACACAGACAAACACACACACACACACACACACACACACACACACACACACACACACACACACACACACACACTCTCTCTCTCTCTCTCTCTCTCTCTCTCATATCACGCACACCCCTGTTAAATAATTGACAAGTAGCTATATGTAGTAGCCATTTCAGATCATTCATAAGAGGGCAGTCTGAACAAAAGAATAACATATGAGCTAAGAAATTAATAAACGGGTCTACCGAGAGCAATCAGGGTTTTTTTTTCTTCAATAATCTTAAGTCTGTCTTGGTTTTGAGTACAATAAACAGTCAGTATCATACGGAAATTAGAGTCACTCTAAATTACTCCTCGTATTTAAGACTACACTTGATGTCAAAGTAAAAGATTTATATCTGTCACACTTTATCAAGCTTAGGAATAAAATGCTGACTTTTCCTCTAAATATCTGATTGTGGGATTTAAACTGTATTTGAAAGCATCATAAAATATTAATTAAACTCTCGAAATTTACTTGTGCCATCCACTTATAAGAATGCAACACTATTACAGGTGGAGTTGATGGAAATAATAATAATAATAATAATAATAATAATAATAATAATAATAATAATAATAATAATAATAGTAAACCAAATTCATCGATGTTTAACACTTAACACATGACGTCATCTTCTTTTCACTCAGTCCAATGGTTGCCTGTGTGCATGTGTGCTCAATGCATAGTGTTATGTGACTCTATAGATTAGTAAGTGTGGAAATTTTAGAGGCCTATTGGGGCTGAAATGGGGCTGCCCTATGCTTGAACAGCACAGTTAATAACAGTGTTATTCCTTTGCATTTTTAATGAAAACCTATAGATATTCTTTGTTTTAAATGAATTTGTGTAATAGATCTGATGTTGTTAAGGTATGGGATTGTCCTTTTTGAGGCTGGTGAAAAACTGCTAAAACTATTTAATCAAACAATTTAGGAATGCATTTATAGACAAAGAAAGCATTGTGGCATGATGGGAAGTGTTGCCACGTCACAGCTCCACGGTCTCAGGTTTTGGTCCTAAACTGTACTAAGCAGTGAGCAGGTGTGCATGCGGCTCTGAAGCAAACAAGTTGGAAGGTTGCCAGTTTATTTGTTTTTCAAGTTACTGACTCCCATGCGTAAATAAAGAGTGCACGTTCATGTTTACCCAGGTCTGTGTTTCTGAGTAGCGCTGACACAGTTGCACAGAGAAAAAGGCAGAGAATGCAAAGCAGGGAGTGAGGTATCATATGAGTGAGCACTACCGGTGTTTAGAGGTGAATAACAAGGAAATTATCATGCACACATTCTATATATCACCGTTAAAACAGGTGAAAAGTGTTGATTACTAAAAAAAGAAACCTTTTACCAGCAATTACTTGACATACATTCTTTCCATTAGATTGATCCATTAGACATAAACAGGTTAAAATGTGTAATGTGATGAATCCTCTACATTACTAAAAGTAAGGATTTTACAGTCTGTTTCACAGCTTATTAACAGTCCAAGTTTATTATGTGTCTGAATAATGAATCCACTAATCACTAACTTATCCTGCTTATACGTTTAAGCTGCCTTTTATATTTGAATAAAACCAACTGTGAATAAATCCACGTCTTATATCACAGACAAGTGACTAATTTAGTCTAAGTAGTAAATAAGACTTGGTAGTAGTGTTAAACTAGTTTCAAAGCAAATTTACATGCGCTGAGCAGCCTTTGTGGGGATTTGACTAACAAAAAAAAGACCACATTACAATAAACTACATTAGAGATCCTATACAAATGAAGTCTGGTCACACTGGTGCTTGGTTACACACCTATTGAGAATTTGAGAGCCTCCAGCCTGAAGCTGCTGTTATCGTTATCAAAATACATGGACTGGAAACACTTTGAATAAATCAGTATAAAACCTGTGTTTAAAAAGAGTATAGGCTACTTGAGTAATTAGATATTTCCTAATACAACAAATGACCCTTAATTTAAGGTTTCTTCAGTTACCAAGGGAATCTTTACTCCATTGTTTCCCAGTCTCAGCCTGGAGAACCACCACCCCACAGATATTGATGTTTTTCAAGTCAGTCTGGTTTAACAGGTCACGTTAGAGAGATTAAGACCAGAATGTGAAGATTGTGAACATTTAGGAACCTTTAAGGGGATCTTTTTCAAAATATCATTTTAAAATGGATTTTAATGCTACGTTGTACGGCCAAAACTTGACCATCAGACACATATGTGGTTCTTCCCCACACTGTTCCCACAAAGTTGGAAACACACAATTGTATAAAATGTCTTTGAATGTAGCATTACAATTCCCTTCAGTGAACCGAAGAGAAGCAAATCTTTCCAGCATGACAATGCACCCATGACAATGAACAAAGCAAGCTATACAGTGCCCTTATTTAATCAGTAGATGAAGCTTCATTAAGTGATAAGCTTTCTAAATATGTTTAACTTGAAGTGCCCAGAGTTATCTAGTGGTAAATAATCAAATTATATTTTACATTATATTTGTCTCACACACACACACACACACACACACACACACACACACACACAATCATACATAGTACAACATGCAGTGGAATGCTTTTTTACTGTGTATAAAAAAATCGAGACAAGATATAGATAAAGTCAAGAATGTCGAGACTGTCTAAGGTCACAGTGCTGTGTCTAATTAAAATATTTGCTGTGAGGTTTGTGAGGATCTGTATAGTGGATGGTATATAGAAAACATTTATGCTTAACAATTCATCATTTATTATATAGCAAACGAGCGAGCTAGTTTTATATATATATAGAACTAGCTTTCCTTCACGTAAATGAGGAGGTTGGGGTCAGAGTGCAGGGGCAGCTATGATACAGCACCCCTGGAGCACGGAGGGTTGAGGGCCTTGCTCAAGGGCCCAACAGTGGCAGCTTTGGCAGTGCAGGGACTTGAACCCTGATTCTCCAATCAACAACCCAGAGCCTTAACCACTTGAGCCACCACTGCCCATTTATATATATATGTTAATACAGTATGTTACATGGTAGACTACCATGTAAGATATCATAGAGCTGTCTTCATACATCATATAAATGAGATATAACAAAATACTACTGTGTAGTTTTGAAATACTAATTAAAAAGAAATATATATTATATTGAATAAATATATGTTATGTTATGCACCTGTAGGAAACCTATTTGGAAAAAAAAAAACAAGCAACAACCAATTCTAACCTGGTAATATCCTAAACGACCGATAGAGGGAAACATTCACATTTCACGTGTTTAGATAGTCTCAGGTTCAGTCTATTGCTCAGAAGAAGATTCTTCTTATTCGCGCATGCGTAGTTTATTTCCTTCCTTTTCGACATCCCGAGCGAAATCGACACGATGGGTCATCAGCAGCTCTATTGGAGTCACCCGAGGAAATTCGGCCAGGGATCTCGATCCTGGTCGGTAAAACTAGTATCTG
Organism: Tachysurus vachellii; assembly: GCF_030014155.1. Taxonomy (NCBI): domain Eukaryota; kingdom Metazoa; phylum Chordata; class Actinopteri; order Siluriformes; family Bagridae; genus Tachysurus; species Tachysurus vachellii. Next base: position 23,950,541 of record NC_083462.1, on the reverse strand, counting down.
TGTTTTAAACGAGTATTAATATTGCTGCAGGGTTTTCCTACACTTTATAGTCATTAAAGTGACTTAATAAACGGCGCATATTTAGACCGCATGGATGTGGAGCTCAAATCCAACATGGCGGCTGTCGCTTGTTAGCTTTCACTCGAGCACCAAGTAGCTTTATTTACATTTATATCATTTACAAAAACAAGATATCTGACCGAAAACAAACCCCAAGGTTTTTTCTTACACCGTTTTAAACCCTGTAAAAGTTTTTTTTTTGTTCAGTTTAGCCGATTAGCATGCTAGCTAATGTAAATGTATTGAAAAGCTACTACATCATGCTATGTGGTGTTAGCTTCAGAATGTTTAAACTAACTTTGTAATCTTTCCACAGCCGTGTGTGCTCAAACAGACATGGTCTGATCCGTAAATACGGGCTCAACATGTGCCGTCAGTGTTTCAGACAATACGCGAAAGACATTGGCTTCGTCAAGGCGAGTGTTCACTTTTCTGCTGCTTGGATCATGTTTATTGTTCTACACACTGCCTGAAAACTTAACCTTTTAACTAAAAATCTGAATTAAAATATTGTGGTATGTGTAAGATTGTGCCTTACATACATCTGCACTATTTCTATATGTAATATATCTATATACCTTACTGTACATTCTACCTAATATTTCACATTCGTGTGTGTATATATACATATATATATTTTATACACACACGTATAGTGAATAAATATTGAACTGAATAAATATTGAATGAATATTGAAATATTGAATAAATATTGGCTGTATTGAACATTATTGTAAAGGACATTATTGAAAAGTACAAGTAAATGGTTTTAAAGTTACGTTATTTAAAAAAAAATGTGCAAGCAGAATAAACAAGTCCACTAAATGTGTTTTATATATATTATATTATTATATTACAATTGCTACTCTTTGCACTTCTGGTAGATGCCAACCTGCATTTTGTTGCTGTGTACCTGTACTATGCAATGACTATTGTCATCTAACTATACATGATGCTGCAGCTTCAAATTGGTTGCAGCTGCTTCTGTTTTGTTCAGAGACACTTGTTTAAAAAATAGTTTTTTAAAATATTTAAAATTTCTGAGGTTTGCTACTGCTTCTGTGTTTTTTTTTTTTTTCCCTTCCCAGAATGTTTAATTCAAAAAGCTTGGATAGGTTCACTAAAATTCTTTTAACCAGCCAGTGAACTTCTAATTTGCATTTAAAGAAAATCCCAGAGTTATGATGTACATTCTAGTAAAAAGATCCTATAAGGTTAATGGATGAGATGGTTTTGTTAACACACTTATTTTTTTTTCCCCCTTTAGTTGGATTAAAGGTCTGGATTGTTTCACCAGAGCCATGTGGAACCACCATCTTTCCAGGCAACCACCGTGAAGTCCCTTGAATTACAAATAAACACATTTTTTCTGGTTAAAGATTGTCATTCTTCATTTGAAGACTAATTGCACTGTATCATAAATGTAAGACTTTGTAGTTACTGTGTCATCTTGAACAAGTGATGTACTTGATTCTCAAAGCTTGCAGTATAATTTATACTTTCTAATTTTAAATTTGCACATGTAACCCAGATGTTTGGTCTGCTGTTAAGTTTTCAATTTAGGAAGATGCTCTTTTATAATATTCAATCAAAGCATCTACTTTCACGGAGAAGCCTTTGTAAGGGGGCTGTAAAAGAAAGAGAGAGAAAAAAGCACCTAAGACCAATAAAAAGTGCTGTAAATACTGGCCATGGAGCAGCCAAGTTAAAAATGACCCCATATATGTAATACTGGACACTTAGTTTTGTTTGGCCATGTGGTGAGAGTATAGATAAGATGCACTCCGCTGAGGAGTTTGAAAATTATTAAACCAGATCTAAGTGAATATATGGAGTGAAATTTGATGATTTTTTTCATATTTTCAGCTGGTTTTTTTTTTCTTAGTCTAATGCCGAGTTAAATGCCTATATTGGTGAATATTACTAATAACCTCTTCTCTGGTCAGAAATACACCATCATACAGTATACTTGGTTATTTTGTAATGTGAATCATTTGACGGTGAAGGTACAACTAAATGCTTGTGTATTTATTCATTTATTTAAATTGTGCAATGAAAGGGCAAATGTTTAATCCTCATGAGAGAAAGAAATAGAAAAAGGTGTCTGAGCTCCCCCGTGTATATTAGCTATTTATTTTAAGAGAACTCAGTCACAACATTTTAAATGATGTTGAAATAGAAATTTCCTCTTTTGAGTGACCTGTGATAAAAAAAAATAAAATACAACTCACTGACCACTATATATATATGTAGGTTTATAGGAAGTAATCAGAATTGGGTAAAATCTAAAAGTATGAAAACAAAGGTAAATACATAGAATGTGTCTGATACACAAATCCATTTGTATATTGCAGATAAATTTAATGCACAGTTTGTGAGAGGAAAAAAGGGGCATTATGAAACAGATCATGCCCATACATTATAAATGTGTATGCACAATGATGTCCTTGTTTTCTGTGCAAAGGCTAAGAAAAAGAAAGTCTCCATTTTTAAAATGCTGACACACGACTGAATGTTAAGGGCACAAGTGTGTGTTTCTACTAATGCCATAAATCTATACAAACATGAACGTAAACCTTCAACAACAACAAAAAAAAAAAACAGAGGAAATGGAAATGAATCAGAATTAAGCTTCAGTCTGAATTAAGGAACATTATTGTGATATGACACACTGCAAGCCACAGTCTTTCCAAAAGAAGTGTGTAACTTTATATCTGTGATTTCACAAGGAAATGTGTCAGAATTATTAATTGTGTGGCTTTTATGCCAAGAAACCATTAGTAGGTTTCTTGCTGCAATAAATCAAGCAATAAAAAATGCAAAAAATATTTTTTCAAGCCATATAAGTTTACATTTAGGATTTTATATCTAAAAAAAAACAACTCTGCAGTCTAACACTAGATGGCACTAATGTTCAACTCTTGGTCTTCTAAATACGTAAAATGCATTGGGGAAAAAAGAGCATATATTGTATTTAACTGATTAGATATAACCCTTGCACTGTTCACACTGGCAAATCATATTTAGATTTGTTTAGAGAAGAGACATGGCTTTATGAAGAGCTGTTCACACCATGAAGGAGCAGATGATCAGTTCACAACATTAAGCTATGATGAGCATTGACTTTGGTATCACAGGGTACTTGTATTCAGCTTCTTTACCAGCTTTATGCTTCAGATGTATTCTATGTGGGTGGCATGATGCTGGAGTGGGTAGCATTGCTGCTTCACAGCTCTAGGGCTCATGATCTGACTCCGAGCTTAGTTTACTGTCTGTGTAAAGTTTCTCATCTTCCTGTTTTGACAAGAGCATCTTCTGTGTTTACCAGATACCACACACATGGCAATGGTGAACTGGCTGAAACTGGTGTGTGTGTGTGTGTGTGTGTGTGTGTGTGTGTTCTTCGAACACTTCCATGTCCTGAAAATGGCTTTGGTAAATTTTACCAACAGAGATTGCAGTTTTATTTGTTATCCAAGCTTTCAGTACTGCTACATGTTTGTTTTGCTCTTCACCATATGGAAAGACATAATACTAATATATACAATTTGGGTATTGTGGAATAAAATGGGTATTAACTTGTATATTTCTCCACTTATATGATATATTTCTCTAGTTTTTCTTTTCACAATTTGGACCCCTTGTGGTCCATGTTGAAATTACAAGATTAAAAAGATTGCTCTTTTTGTTAAATATTTCAACATTATACTTTAAATAAATGTTTAGGGTCAAATACACTTCAGAAATGATTTTTTTTTTAAATCAACCATTATGCCTAGTCATGTTCAGACTAGCATTGATGGATAAAATTAAAATGAGTATGAAAAAAGTGTTAAGTCAAATGTTAATATACAAAATGGCATTGTGAATAAGAACGCATTCTCAATAGCAAGCAGTATATTGAATCTAATATTTAATTACAGTAGATTAAATTTGACACTGGGATTATAAAGCATGTTAAATAGACTACTATGTATTATTAAAGATTATATACATTCTAATGATATATTATTAATATAGATTAAAATAGATTTTGGTGATGGGGCGGATAGTGAGGCAGGAGGATGAGCCAGAATAAGTTAGGGGTTCTGAAAAACAAATCTGTAGGCTATGATACCAAAACAAAAGACAGTCATGCTTCAGTTGTTGGGTTTGCACATGAAATGCATTGAGAACTAAACACAGAAATAACCAGACAATATTAGTTCACACATATGAATTCAATTCAATTCAAATTTATTTGTATAGCACTTTTTACAAGTGACATTGTCTCAAAGCAGCTTTACAGAACATAAACATAGAACAAAAGGTTAATATAAAGAATAATATAAGGATTAATAGAATACAAAATTCAAGATTAATATTAGATATATTAGTTCACAATGTGTATGTATTTATCCCCTATTAGCAAGTCTGAGGTGACTCAGGCAGCAGTGGCAAGGAAAAACTCCCTTAGATGGTAAGGAAGAAACCTTGAGAGGAACCAGACACAAAGGGGAACCTCATCCTCATATGGGTGAAAACTGTAGGCCAAAGTCTTATTGTAAAACCGGTATTAAACAGTGTCTAAATCTTTTCGTGGCATTTGTCAACAAGTCATTTGTGGTCATTCTATGTTCTAAACATTCAGAGAGTTAGCTTTTACAGACCTGAAATGTTTTTGACCCCTGTCACTGCTATCATAAACAAATCTGAATACAAATTTTAAAAAAAATTTCAACAACACACAAACACAGTATATTTTGTATTGTGTATATATATAAATATATCTAAAATTAGATGCATTAAATTAGATCCCAGTGCTTGTGCTTTGAGACAGGGTAGGGAACCGTGGATATTATAAAAGACTCCAGATTCATAAAATCATAGAGAAAGTGCATTTTGTACTTCAATGTTTTTAGTTTGATTGGCATGACTGGAGAAATTGCCCCAGGCAAAGCTGACAAGTCTCAAAGAATAGAGAATTCCCATAAATTGCATATTTAAATTCCATGTTGTCTAACAATCAGTGTTAAGATATAGAATAAATACAGCTATTTGTAGTAGATAGGTAGATGAAGAGATGATGCTTGAAAAAGAAAACAAATTATATTTAAACTACTGAAATATTAGAATTTTAAACACTTTAAGCATTATAGTTAGAAGAAAAGGATATTTTTCATGTTCATTCTCCTTTGATTCTTTTAGACCAGATAAAATAATCAGTATTATGCTTGTAAAGTGTGAATACAACATACACAAAATAATAAACATGCTCATCACCACTACTGGTTTATTCTCAAAAACCTCTTTCAATATTTATATTTATTATCAATCGACTTGTTTCCAAAATGCACGTCATCCTTAAAATTCTAAGCTAATAATAGAACTCTCTCAACCACTCCAGTCATTCTGACAACCTTCCTGCCTGTCAACATTAGCAACAATGAAATAAAAGCCAGTAGAGCTACTTTATATCCTGCTACTGCTGTTTTCTAAATTATTTTTGACCATACAGCACGACTGTACACCGCAACATGCTCAGAAAAAGGCATTGATTCAATCAAGTATATGCTGGAATGGAACATACTGAAGGCAGAGTGTTGAAGAAGTGATAAAAACCCTGACTTATCAAAGAGGAAATATGCTGAAGTCCAGCCTTAGAACATCAGTAAAACAGGAGCAATTTGTGTATAAGCCCTATACCCTAAGCATTTTTCAGAATAAATGAATTCATTCATCTTCAGTAGCAATTTTATGTAGTGGATCCAGAGCCTATCCTACGAACACTTGGATGGGAGGGCTATTCATTTTAAGACACACGCACACACACACACGCATGCACACACACGCATACACACACACACACACACACATCCATCTAGTAGTCATCTAGTCTCTCAGATTCTCACTCTTGGCCATTTTTCCTGTTACTAATACATCACTTCAAGAGCTAACTGTTAACTTGTTGCCTAATATATCCCACCCATTGATATTTGCCATTGTAAAAAGATAATAGATAGACAGATAGACAGATAGATAGATAGATACTTTATTGTCATTGCATAGTACAGGTACACAGCAGTGAAATGCAGTTTGGCATCTACAAGAAGGAGGTTAAACAGTTTGTGACTTGGATGTGAAGAGTCCTTGATGATGTTGTGAGCTCTGTGTAGACATCTGCTGTGGTGAAGGTGCTCAATCTCAGGTAGGTGGGTGCCAGTGATGCGTTGGCCAATTTTGACCACCATTTGCAGGGCTTTACGTTCACACACAGTGGAGCCTCTGTACCATACAGTGATGGAGTTGGTCAGGAAGCTCTCGACGATGCAGTGGTAGAAACTCGTTAAAATCCCTGGGGTCAGATGAGCTTTCTTAAGACTCCTCAATAAGTACAGGCATTGTTGTGCCTTCCTAACCAGAGCTGAAGTGTTCTGGTGCCAGGACAGATCCTCAGAGATGCTCCCAAGAATTTAAAGCTGTACCTCAGTTCCATTGATGTAGACTGGGGAATGTCTCCTGCTGTTAGATTTCCAAAAATCAACATTATTCCATTTATTATTACCTGTCAGTGGTTTTAGTTTATGCCTGATCAGGGATATGTATTGGTACGGTTTTGGACAGCGAGAGGAAACTTGAGTGAAACCAACACAGACAGAGTGCGAAATCATTTCTACTGTATCATATTAACAGCACCTTTACTTTGAGCTGATGTTTGTTTGTAGGTTGGACATTTAAAATATCTATAATGTTTTTTTTCCAGAACTATTTCTCTGACAAGATTTATCAAAGGCTGAATAAAAGTGCACATGGAGCATATATTCATTAATAATGATTCTTTTATCATTAGGGTCTGACCTTTTTCTTAATAACATTACTACTGTAACCTATAGGTACCAATCTATTCCAACATTTAATGCTCTGTAAATGTCTGTAACTGCTCTGTAACACTATAATATAAGTTTCAACACAAGAGTCTGTCTGGTAGACGCGTTCAGAAAAAACCCTACAAATGTGATACTATGATTGCAAACTCACTCACTCACTCTTTTTCTACCGCTTATCCGAACTACCTCGGGTCACGGGGAGCCTGTGCCTATCTCAGGCATCATCGGGCATCAAGGCAGGATACACCCTGGACGGAGTGCCAACCCATCGCAGGGCACACACACACTCTCATTCACTCGCACAATCACACACTAGGGACAATTTTCCAGAGATGCCAATCAACCTACCATGCATGTCTTTGGACCGGGGGAGGAAACCGGAGTACCCGGAGGAAACCCCCGAGGCACGGGGAGAACATGCAAACTCCACACACACAAGGTGGAGGCGGGAATCGAACCCCGACCCTGGAGGTGTGAGGCGAACGTGCTAACCACTAAGCCACCGTTGATTGCAAACTATTAAATAAAATATTGCAATTTTCCTTTCTTACATATATACAGCCACATGTATTTTGTCAATGTATAAAACAACAAACTGCTAAGTTACTTAGATTTAAAGACCATTGGAATCTAAAAATCCTGGAAACTAGATTTGAAGCTGAGGGATGCAAAGCCCTTTGTAGTACTGATTTAGACTTTCAGACACATGCCTTTCTTGAACATTTCTCTGCTCGCCATCCATTTTGAAGATTACAAAATAAACACATTTCAAATGTTCTTCCCTGCCTGGTTGGCATGGTAACACTTCACAGGGTTTGTACCTGCTCACTACTGTTTCCTCTAAAAGCACACACAGATACACTTATTTCCTTTGAGCTCCCCCTCAGGGCTTGACCTTTATCTACATTTTTGTGTTTTTCCACTGACTCAAAACATGCGGACATGTTTCCTGCAGATTAACCAGAGACCAGACATGCAAGTAAAAAAACATTACATCGTAAGTATTTCATTAAATCTCCAGCCATCAGTGCGTAATTTAAGTGCAGTCTGGTTTTATTCTGTCTCATTCTCATATTGTTATCATCTGTTCATTTCCTCAATTTAGTGAAATACGTGGACGAATATTTAAACCTCTATTCATTAAATTCCAGTTTTTGCTTTATCAAATTTGAGTTATTGCGAAACCTATTTTGATTTCATATTCTCTTATAGTTTTGACTCAACCCAAAGTTAATGAAAACTCAAATCCTGTAAGAAGCCTTGTAAAAATCGTTATGAAATTTTAATGTAAGCAAGAATATATAGGTACAACATACAGAATGTTTACAGAAAATCTCTGACACTTTCATCCCAGCTGTCTATAACGATGCAATACCTTTGGTGTCCTTGTGCATCACTAAAAGTTGCCTAAGCATTTAAAGGCTAAATGCTAATGGACCGTCGGTAGACGGTTGGTGCTGAGGATGTGGGGAGGACGAGCTTAAGGTCCTTGACTATATCTATCCCCTGAAGTAAGCTTCTGAACCCCACTGTTAAAAAGACATGCAAATGGCCAAAGCTGAGAGTCAGCCATGATAACACTATCAGCAGAGGCAGAGCTAATTAAATATTCCAAGCCATTTGAAGTGTTCTGCACTGCTAGTGAACAGGGAATCAGAGAGGGTAAGCCTTCCATGAGGAAATGTGAATCCTATGTGAAGGCTACTGAAATGTAGTGTGTGTGCATATATATCTGTTCATGCACATGCCTTATTTTGTATGTTTCTAGGTATACACAGGGGACATATATGGGCTGTCTGTGGCTTACATGTTTATTAAGAGTTTCTGTTATTAGCAGTGGGATTGAATACACGTGAATATGCCGATGCTGATCAAGTGAATTGACTCCTGCTGAGCCACCAGTTTAGCACTACAACAGATGGTGAACACGTGGCAAACACATTGAACTGAATATTGATCGCACTCTCTAAAGTATGGAATAAAGAACATATGTGTTATTAAATATGTTGGAATCGAAGCCAGGACCAAACAGTATCGACTGGCGCTCCCAAAATAATTAAGCTAATAACTACTACACCTATAACTACATGAGATTATATATGTTTTTTTTTTTAAAATGCCTGCCCAGAATAAAAAAACAACTATCACAGAGGCACTACATAAAAAATAAATGGATCTGTCAGCTTTAGGGGGGCAGGTGCAGCTGGAGCTGCTTTATAAAGGTGCATTCTGCCAAAAAAGGTAGGAGACAGAA